>NW_026623895.1:93274-142015 GCF_030028575.1 Malurus melanocephalus | reverse complement strand
TAGAGTAGTCTATTTTCAGTAGTAATTCTGTTAGACAAGCYGGTGCCCTTCTCATCTCAGGTACATTTCTGTTCTAGTAACATAGGCCTTTAAACCTAAATATTCTGCCTTATATTCATTCAGAAGGCTCTGAATGAGATTAAAAGAGCAAGARCAGCATGTTGTGTAACAGTCTCCTGATAGAAGAATGTTTTGCCCCCTTACTCTTCCCTCAGGATAACACATAAAACCGGGAAAAAATGCAAGATCAGTGGGAGACTGAATCCCATTTTTCTTGTTATGCTTAAGTATAGCCTCAGCTTGGGGCTGASTGAGGTTGAGGTGACTCAACTCAGTTTCAGSTCTTTTTTTCTTTCCCCTMCCMCCAGTTTTCTCCACATCTCAGTCACCCCAACACAGTGGATTTAACCACCCTCCATCTCACCAATATGGCCAGCACACAAATGCTGAGCTCAACCCTCCGATGCTGGCTGCTTGACGAGGCAGCATGGAGTGGCTTGGACCCTTAGTGGCATAAATACTGACAAGGAGTGAATACTAAGGCAGGTTTGCTGCCCTCAAAGSCAGGGAACAACCAGGTGTGCTCTCATCTGAGCTGGCTGACCCTGAGCCAGGCAGAAACACCAGGAGGCAGCAAGTGGGTGACAGCTATGGGTGACTCCCTGCTTCAAGGACAGATAGACCCAGCTGGCAATCTGACCTGCTCTCTAGACAAGTTTGCTGCTTGCCCACTGACAACTTAAGAGAGAGGATTCCAATGTGGGTGACAGATCTGTGTCTGCTACAGATCCCCTGACCAGCAAGAACAAGTGCCTGAGTCTTTCTATTGGAAGCCAGAAGGAGCCTCCCATCTACAGACCCAGGTCCTCATGGGACCTTTTAATCACCCTGATACCTGCTGGAATGCATAAACAGCAGCTTGGCTGTTTGGAAAGCACAGCTTGGCAGAATAGGACGTGGCACTCCTGACTCCACAAGTCAGCAAGTGYTTTTGACACAAAGGAGGCCAATGACATCTTGGCCTGCACTTGGAGTGCTGCCACCYGGTCAAAGGAAGTGATCCTTCCCTTCTAACCAGCCTGGTGAGGCCATACCTGGACTGCTGGGCTGCTCAGCACAAGAAACATGGGCACACTGGAGCCAGTCCAAAGAACAGACACGAAACAATGAAGGACTGCAGCCCCACTCCAATGAGAAAAGGCTGAGGAATGTGAACAGTTTTCACAGAAAACTGTTTCTCCAGAACAGCCTGGAGAAGATTCAGGGAGATCTTATTAATGCATGCCAGTACCTGAAGAGGAGGCACCTAGGTGGCAGAGCCAGGCTCTTTTCAGTGGTGCCCAGAACAGGCAGCACCATCTGAAGACCAGAAAGCACATTTTTACTTTGAAGGTGACTGAGCATTGGAWCAGGTTTCCCAGAGAGGCTGCAGTCTCCATCCTTGGAGATGCTTAAAATCCACGTGGTCCAGAACAATCAGCTCTAAGTGGCCATGAGCACAGAAGCTGGACCAGATGGTCTCCAGAGGTTCCTTCCCACCTCAGCCTTTCTGGGAATTTTCCTTTCCTTGAAGCCAGATAACCAAACCTTAGATTCCCCTTGTCTCCTGATTATAATATTGTTACCCCCACTACACTAATATTCTGCAGCTTTATGTGCCAAACATGTTAAAATTTGGGTTATCTCCGACTACTGGTTTTCCTTATGAGGCTTTCAGAATAGGCACTGTCTATTTTTCACAAGCAAGATGACAGAGTAATGCTTTGTACTTTTAATATCCTGGATTTGCCAAGTATAACTCCAGCTAGACCCAGCCAAGGCTCATGCTAAAAGGACAAGTACTACCAGCATTACAGCATTATAGCTGCACAAAACCACTTGCATTAAAATTTAAAAAAACAAATCCCTTCAGAAACAGTCATGTTTATCTTCATAAACTGGTTCATGCACAAGAAATKAAGAGTTTTTATAGAACATCCTTTTATTTTGCAAAAAATTTATTACTCACTGTTGTACAAAATATACCTAAAAATATTCTGTTAAGTAATTTTGACACAGCTAGGTAGTTTGCAGATTACCTAGCTGAAGAGAAGAAATCTTCAAAATTTTTAAGGCAATTCAAGACAGTAACAACAAGTGAATTATACATTTTGAAATATTCCATTTATAAGCTTTACACAAATGTTACCTGGTACTTGGTATCTGTAAACTTTAATGCTTTATACRAAGTTTCCATTCACATAATTAGAAGATGCAATGAAAATAATGTTTCATAGTTCTTTTTAAAACATCTCACTTCCACTCTTGGTTTTACAGAAAAAAGCTTGTTAAATTCAGAACTTTAATTTTTAAAAGAGACAGAGTAGAAGTGATTCCAGATTTCTACTTTGTTTAAAAATGGAAAAAATTATAAAGTAATTATCTATCTTTGCTGAAATGTAAAAAAAAAAATAAACCCAAATGAAACATTTTTAAGGTAAATTAGACTAGAAAAGCATTATTTTTATTTAAATAATTTATTATTTTAACTCTAGGGTGGTAAGTTGGCAATCATCTACTTATAACAGCGAACATTGATTCAAATTAGGATCATACAAATTTGGTCTGTTCTTTTAGAAAAGTACTACTACTATATTTCATAAGGAAAGAAACCACACTCACAGAGGTTTCTCTACACCACCCATTTTCAAAAGAGTGCAGTCATTATTTATCCTAGGTCCTTCTGAACCCCAGGATTTTTATATAATTTAAAATACAAATGAACAAAAACACCAGAAAACATTAAGAGAGGGAGGGGGAGACATTAGTATTACCTTAAAAAGTATATAGCCAATATCTAAACATAAAGCAAGACACAACGCAGCAAGAAAATCACTAGAGGACAGATTTTCACCTGGCATAAAGTCAGCACAGCTCCACTGGCATCAGCAAAGCAATCCTGACTTGTATGAGTCACAGATCTCACTGTCCATGTACAGAAAATTTTGTTTATGCTAGCTAAAGATGAGCAGTGTTCAGAAGAGCAGYGTTAGCACACATTTTCTAAATGACATAAGTTCGTAGCGCCTTGGTTCTGTTCTAGCATTTTGCTGCTGACGACTGTCACTCTGGCAGTGTACCTACTTCAGGATGAATTCTTTACCACTTTCAAATGACACACTAAAATATATTTAACATTGGTCTATGAAGTTCTTAACCACAGCTAGTTCTTACCAGGCAGATTCTGAAGCCCATTTACAGTGTGAAACGTAAGCTTTTTAAGTACTATTTTATAATATTGGTAAGTTTTTATACYCTAATGGGTTTTCACTGACCATAATTTGCGTGGAATGAACTGCAACCACGGGAAGTTAGTAGCAACAGAAATTTAGAGCAGCATGACGCTTGGCTGTTAGCAATTATTCCTTTTACAGACCATTAGCTAYAGTAAATTTTTTAAAATATCCCTAAGGCATATGTTTACAGAGCAAATCCTAAAAGCAGAATTATGGCTACAGAAATAAGTAATTGCACAAGTTTCTCACAGGCACTGAGATGCTCTTTTAAGGCACAAGAGAATTCCCAGAGTGCAGAAGACAGATTACTTAACCAGGAGTGCAAACATTATTTAAAACCTAGGAAGAAGAGGTGGAATTCCACCTGCTGCTTATGGCAGCTTTCAGATCCCACTACTCATCTGCCAAAGATATTTCAGACTTTTGTGTGTGTATATATATATATAATGTATATGTGTGCATAGTCTAGTACAGTAACAAACGGGATTCAGATGATTTCTGCCAGAGATGTGTAAACACTGACCTCTACAACTACCACATATTACACTCAAAACAGACAGTTTCTCCCAGTGTAATTTTGCACCTCAATAAAAATATATCTCTAAAACRCATTATTAATGCAGAGTATGCTCATTTGAGTCCATTTGAGCTGTATCTTCTGTCAAGTTCTACTTACAAAAAGAAAGTTTAATGAAGTCCATAACAGGGCAAGTAGAAAAGGTAGTGGCAGCTACAGYGGACAAAACTCTCGGCAATGGTCATCCTTTCTGCAATGATATTATGTCAAAACTCACAAGAAACTGAGGTACAAATTTAGGTGAAGTAAACATGAGATTTATATTGCTTTCATTTGAAGTATGATAGTTTTCTCTATTGCATGATTTTTTTTTTTTTCTGATCTCTTATTTCCTTAAAAGAAAAATACATCCTCGCATACAATGCTGATACCCTATGTGGTGATGCCATAAATCCCTTAGGATAGCAAGTTTGATGGGTGGTAACCCATTAGGAAAAAAAATATATTTTTAATATTATTTTACATATATACAATATATATATATATTTAATTTTCAATCAAAATGTAAAGTTCTCTAATATATTCATGAGTATTTTTATGTCCAAAATGAAAAAAATATTTTGTATCTCAATTCATATAAGTTAAAAGTGAACAAGGCATTTGATATCCACCATTATTTGCTTCATTTCTATAAAATTAAAAGAAAACAAAGAAACAGTGAGTTATAAAGCTTTCCTTCTCCAAAGCCAAATACAATAAAATGTTGAAGCTGAATAATGAATTAAAAGAACACCAAGTTTTGCATTGTAAGTATTCACAACGAATGCAAAATGTAATCTAAGTAGAAACTAGCATTACTCTATTAACCTAGTCTAAAGACAAAATATTTTTAAGCCCTTTTTTCTGATAGAATGTGTCCAGTGTAAGAAAATGTAAATTTAAAGCAAGAGTTATTTACACTCTTACCAGTCTACCTTTATTTTGATAAACCTCTGTCCCCTCAATTCCAAAATACCTAATATCACAAAAGTATGACAGCCACTTATTTACAGGTTTTTTTTTCAGCACCCTGAAAGGCACATTTATCTTTTGATGCATGTTTCTGCTAATGTCCTAAACTTGGGTTCCAACTGATCTAAGAAGTCAAGTGCCTCTTCTTCATGCTGATCACTGCAGCAGCCTACAGAGCCAGCCAAGGATCCTTTTCCTTCATAGTTATATGAAAGGAGATAATCTTCAGAATGCTTCTGTTCTTCATCCTGTCTGCAYAGGTGCACCTTCTGGATAGGAAGAGAAGAGATCTTATTATTTTCTTAAATTGTTATCCTAAACATATTACAAAAAAATAATTTCTTTTTGATTTACCTTTCATTCAATTATTTTTAATCAGAGTGTGTCCTCTAATGGATTCCTACATACAAAAAATGCACATGATTGGTCTATATCATTACGATTACAAAATATAAGTATTTAATAAAAAAATAATTTCTACTAATCATGTATGTAATAATAAAAGAGGAAGAACCTGTTTAAATAACCTGCCAAGCAACTAAAATGCTTGAAAAGTAAAAGACTGATTTATACATAACTAGTTAGACAAGTAGTGAGATTTTTGATCTCCAAGAAATGAAGTGACTACATTTCTAATTCTACATTCATTCATTCTGCTCCATTGCTAAGTTAAATATCAAGTTTAAATTAGCACAAAGCAAGCAGTTAGAATAAAAGCAAACAGACATTGCATTCTCAGAAAAACTCACAAAAGCTTCAGTAATTATTAAAAATTATTCAAAATTTAAAATAGCACATTGCCTATAGTTTAAGCCAAGAGAAGAAAGTAATTTATACTTATGCCTGAAATATGTCAAGAATTACTTATTGAAAGAGCAATATTTCAAAGGGGATGCAGAGGAGCAAAGGAGAGGAAAAATGAAATGAACCCAAAACCARAAAGCCACCTTTCTAGCACATTTACATGTCTCCCTTGAAAAGTCTGTGTATCTTGACTATAACCTACACTTCAAAAAAATCCRTTTCAGAATACTTACTTCACCTAAACGAGGATGTGTGAAATTATGCCACTCTGAGTAGGAGTATCTACAAGTATCCATCATAGGCTGTCCTCCTCCTTCTTTAACTGATCCCAGAGTCTGGTGTCCACCTCCTTTGACTGATTCCAAGGTATGCCCTCTTCCTTTTACCATTTCAAATGTTTGCTGCTCTCCAGTTGTTTTTACTCCATACCCTCCTTGATCACATGTATTTTGTAGAGGAATTATATTGTGATCCTAAAAAAACCAAACAAATAAAAAAAGCAGTAAAGAGGATATCTTTTTTTCCTCCTTTTTTTTTTCTTTATTAATTCAAAGGATCAAACAGCAGTCAGAAACAGTCCTAGCTGAAACTTGAGAAGTCTTAATCTTAGCACTGAGATATTTTGAACAAAAGGCTATCCTTAGTACTACTTAGTGCACAAAGATCAGTAAGTTGTCTTTGAAAAGGATGCTATGACAAGAGAGAAGAGGGGATATCAGCATTTAAATATGATTTGAGATCGAAAAACTGAGGGTTTATCAGTGAAATGTGTACATCTGTTTATAAAGGCACTAGATTATGTTTCATAGGCAACAAGAAATTTGTCATTCGCCATCATAAGGATTTGTTGATTTTCAAAATGAAGTATCCATTTTAAACTTACCACCTCTTCTTGGGGAGAACAATGTCAGCGGGTGGAGGACAACAGAGAAGTAGAATCTAAAGAGCTAAGTTCTTGTGCATGAACACAGTCCTGGACTGAATTATTTTCATGGTAGACAGAAAGAAGTTTAGATGCCAAAAGCCAGAAAAAWTTCAGGAACATGGACTGTTCATGCAATCAACTGCATTTGGGGTCATTTTTCAGGAGAAGGGCAGAAATTGCATTTGCAGTTTACAATAGCTATCTGCTAAATACAAAAATCCTTCTACAAGGAAAACCAGTATTTTGCCATTWACTCACATTCAATATATGCAAAATAATAAATTTCCATCTAATCTCAKTGTTAAAAATTTCTGAAAATGTTATTAAAATGTTCACCAGAAGCTTCTAATGAAATCCTTAAAATCTTGAATTATAAGCAGCCAGCCTAATGACTACAAGGTATGTTTAAATGTATATGGTACTACTACCTCTGACTACAGACAGAATTGTCAAATTCTTGTTAAATAGCGAAGTAYATCTAATGATCCCTGCATTGATTGTTTATTTCCTTTACCAAATCACTTACTTGCAGGTGGTCCTGTTCTCAAACTACAATGCTATGGACATCTTAATTGCAAGTTTCTACGTTGAAACAGWCAACTTACCATCACCTCTTCTCCTGGAGCTTCTGTGTTTGAAATGATTAAATTGTGATTGGCACAATCATCAGTCACCTGCCTTTGCATTGCCCCAGCGCCACAGCAGCCACAAATTGTGATCAGGATCACTATGGAACAGGAAATAACACTATAAACTTTACTTCGCAATGGTATCTATTTATGTTGGATAACAAATTTTAAGGGCCTAAGCATCAAGTATGGCTTAAAAAAATTCATTTCCAAAAATGCTCATACTCAAAGCTATATATATTTTATTTTCTAACAGTATATGGATTTTTCACTGCACTGTTGAACTATTTCATTTTTCTAGAACACCTCTGKTTTTTCCAAAAGAAATACAAGCATCCTTTATGAAAGCACTGTGACTTACAAAATTTCATAGAAATGAAAAATTTAGTCCAAATCTAGATGAAAAATCATATCTTACACCTGCAACACCTTGTACATAAGATAGTTTTCATCCCTGAATATGCAGATATCAAATTATATAATGAGGAACTAATATGCAAGCTAAATGTCCAAGCACCAGAAACACGAAAGGTCAGCAGAACCCTGGAGGACTTACAGCATTATGCTACAGAACAATCCAGAAMAATCTTATTTAATCCCTTGTCTTCATTTTATTCCTCTTAATAATACTACATCTTTTGTCAGACTCATCCAGAAATTACTTTGCATTAAAGAATCATGTACAACTAATATCTCTCCTAAATAAATGACTAAACCTTTCATTCAGAGAACCATTTGTTTTCTTTGCTTTTCAAATTGTTAACTTAAAAATAAAAAAGCCCACAAGGAACAGAACATTTCTGCCTAACTGCCCACTGAGCAGCCTGATCTCTGAACATATAAACTTCTGTGAAAATTGGCCAAGAGCCACTTTCAAGCCAATTTAGCTTCTGTAGTATCAATGACTCCAGCGGGTTGCCTCCTGATGTTCCCAGATTGGGAAGAAGACATCCAGGACAGCACTAAGTAGAGGAAACACAGGATAAAATCTATCCAGAGTAAAATAAAGTATCTATTTTTAAGTTTAGTCAAGAGGCAGTGAAAAAAGGGGTAGGTGATGTTTCACACAGTTCCATTACTGCATGTTCCCACATCTGAAAATTCCAGCTTCAGGGTACGTCCCAAATTTGGGTACCCACCCTATTGAGAAAAACATTGATCTAGCTGGCCTTCAAAACACGTGCAGGTCCTAGTGTTATAGCTATTTCMGTAAGAACAGCTATCTGAGATTCAACAGAAGCAAGACAGTTTAACTGTTAACACAAAAAAAATGGATAAGAAAGAAGGAAAAGAAAACCAAAACCAAATTCTGAAATACTAGCTACTGTAGCATGCCCTCTGTGATTTTTAAGGATGTAATTASTCACATTATGTCTGATTCTGGTAAAAAAAAAATTACTCTGTTTTGATTTTATATATCACTATCACCATCTCACAGGTTAACAGCAATATTACCCTTCTCAGAATCTGTTAGGTTTTGGGCAACTCCAGCAGCACAACATATATTCAAGATTTTGGTCTGTTGTGGAACAATTAAATCTGTCCTTTAATGTTTCTGAACGTGGGACAGGGCAGCCCTGGATGTGTGTGTAGATTGGGGAATGAGATGGAGAGCAGCRCTGGAGGAAGGGACCTGGTCCATGGCAAGTTGAACAGGAGTCAGTAAAGCCCTGGCAGCCAGGAGGAACAACCATGACCTGGGGACATCAGGAACAGCATCGCCAGCTGGGCAACGGAGGGGATTGACCCGCTCTGCTCTGAACTGGGGTGGCCTCACTTTGAGTGCTGGGGGAATTTTGGGTGCCACAATATAAAAGACTTTAAACTATTAAAGCACATTTAAAGAAGGGCCACAAGTATGGTGAAGGGCCTTGAGGGGAAGCCTTATGAGAAGTGGCTGAGGGCACTCGGTCTGTTCAGCCTAGAGGAGACTGAGGGGAGATCTCATTGCAGTCTGCAACTTTCTCAGGAGAAATGGGCAGACACTGACCTCTTCACTCTCATCACCAATGAGAGGACTCAAGGAAATGCCATTAAACTCAGCCCAGGGAGGTTTAATATCTTTTCTGGATATCAGGAAAAGATATTACACCCAGAGGGTGTTTGGGCACTGGAACTGGCTCCCCAGGGAAGTGGTTACGGCACCAGCCTGACAGAGCTCAAGAAACGTTTGGACAATGCTCTCAGGTACAAGGTGTCATTCTTGGAGTGTCCTGTCAAGGGCCAGGATTTGGACTCAATTATCCTGATGGGCCCGAGGATCAGTATATTCAGTGTATTCAATGGTTCCATGATTATATGGGCTTTCGTAAAAGCCCCTGTGATATCCAGTGTCTCAGATACTTCATGTTTTAATCCACAACATACGAGAAATCACAAAATGCTCTGGAAAACTGATTTCAGCATTCCTAGAAACAGAAACATTTCTAGAACTCACAAACTTTTTTGAAGTCTTTTGGTTCAAGTGCTAAATGCAATTGTTTTTTGGCCTCGCTTACATGAACACACAGTACATCTCACACAAAATATACTTCAATGAATAAACAAACACCAGTAACTACACACACAGCAACTAAGCACAAGAGCAGGAAGTCTGTGATACTGATACAAATAGAGCAYGTACATTARGTCAGTRATGACAGCTATACAACCACCAAAATAAAAAATCTTTGAATCAAGTTTGAATCAGGTTCTCTCAACTAATTTTATAATTAAGTGAATTGCACTTTGTGTTTTTAAGAAGTGTACTTACGCAGCAATAATAAAGATCCCAAGATCATTGCAAGGATGGCCCAGAGACCAAGGGTAACATTCCCACCAGAAAGCTGGCGAGGTGTGCCGTCACATTCCGTTGGAGTAACACAATCACAAAGGTTAACTCTTACGGTGTTCTCTCCTATCTTTCCTCCATTATCCATCACACTTACAGGAATTTCATAAACTCCATATGGAATATCACCCTTTGGTGAAAGATACCAACAACTATCTGTAAAAAAAAAAAGACAAAACAAGATCTAGGATCAACAATACCTGCAACTCAGTTGTCACAAATGCGACCATAGTCACAATTTTCCCTTCTTTTACAGCTATACTGCTACCAGATCCACATTAGTTTCAAGTTAGATGAAATGTGTTGATACAAAACTACATCTTGAAAGGATTTATAATTTCAGCACCTCTAAATGTTAGAACTGGAAAAGGTATAAACACCTTATACCTTTGTATGCCTTTGTATAAACTACAAATAACTTACACAACCTTCTGAAAACGTATGAGTTGAAACTCTGAAGTTAATCTAGTTCATTATAGGAAATTACACTACTTGGGCTCACTAGTAAAGACCATCAACTAAATTGACATTTAATAAAAAGACTTTTAGTAGCGTGACTGAAATAATTAATTGTAAACTTAATTTAAACCTCTTCTGCTCTTTAGTTCTATTGCTGTATTCAGTGACAATGACTATTTCCAGTCTGGAAAAATAATCCATTTAATCTGCTGTCCTGTTTAGAGGTAATGATTAATGATCATATGCTTTAAGGGGCAAAAGAAATAATTTGTAAAAAATATACAAGACTGACACTGATGTACATAATGGTTGTTTTATGATGAGCTATATGAAACAACATGTATCATCTAAAATGTGGTTTTCAATTTGCCTAATACAAACCTAATACAATACTGCCTTTGCTTTCAAACTTTTCTGTATTTTGCCTTTCTTTAGTGAATAYTTGACAGAACACCCTTTTCAACGAATTCATGTCACCACAGTAGAATGTATGTGCTGCTCTTGTTGCCAACATCTGGCAACCACTAGGAAACCATCACCAGATGTAACTTTTTATATCAACAAATTTTAGGAAATAGTGATTCTTTTGCTAATAAATTGTTCATCTACTTCTGTAAAAATTATAAAAATAACATAYATATTAAGCTCAGCTTTACCAAAAGAAGTGTGCTGGCTAAGAGCAGTACAAACAAAAAATTTCCAGTTGGTTTTTTTTTGGGCAGCCTATAATCAATGTTAGGTAATGTTTCAGTTTCCCAGCTGTCCATCATAATAAYAGACTAAGAAAAGTTCTATTTTTCCTTGGAATACTAGCCATTTTATTCTTATATTCCTTACAAGTCAGCAATCTATAGTTCCTTCGCCAGGTGTTGATGAATTGCACTAATCTGGTTTTGTTCTCTCTCCTAATCTTCTTATGTCATAATTTCAGACAGCAGCTGATTGCTGACCCAAGGATGCTGGAGACAGGTTCTTATTTATGCTTTAAGGGACAGAAATTGTATCTTTCTCCTTGCCTTTGGGATGCCAACAGCATCATCTCTATGGGTCCTCTCCCACTAGAGGGGAACTAGAGGGATGACTAGACATCATCAGTGAGCCCTGTAGCTGCTCCTCTGACTTCACCAATTCCAAATAGAGATTCATCCAATCTATTCTTGCAGATCACCCAAGGGAGAAACAGCAAAGCTTCCTCTGACAGCCTCCAGCTGAGTGAGGAGGAGGAGGAAGTTTTAACCTACCATCTTGCGAAGTTAACCTCCACATGGAAGCCAAGTTGCGGTCAGTTATGCGATACACAAAGGGTGCGCTGTAAGGGGCCTCATCAACATCCTCTGCTGTGAGGCAGATTGGTCTTCTGTCTCTGCACATGATGTACTCCGTTTGAGTGATTCTTGGGACATTCTTGTTGCCAGGTATAATGCAAACCTGAATTGTTCCAGTGCCTGTTTTACCATCTATGAGATAAAAATAACTAGGTTTAGCATTTACTTCTAACATTCACACACTAATTTCTAGCCCAAGCTTTCACAATTAAATACCATCAACTGTAATACCCATGTTTAAAAGCAAGGTGGAGAGCAACTGCTGATTTAACCAGAGAGAGAGGGGATTCGCACAGCCCTCTCTTGACTGCTTCTCTTGCTTGACTGGTTGTAGATGCATCAGCAGCTTCCACATCTCCACATTCTGCATGTGTAGACAATGTATTTGTGAATGTGTATATCTGTATATCAGGATTTTTAATGAGGCAGATAACTCACAGAACATTGAGATCTTGTGTCATTTCTAAAGGCTCTCCGTGTTAAATAATATTTCCTAAGCATTTGATAGAGCTATCACAAAGACAAGACAATGGTCTAGGTGGGCCATTGGTCTAAAACACTACAGTTGTCCCTACACTAAATTTGCAYATAAACATCTGCTACAGACCACAGAGAATGCCACCAACATTTAGTACTCACTTCTGTCTATTGCAAGGACCGTGACATTGCATTGACCTCGTCTCATTTCTCCCAGGTCTCTGTCCAGGACTCTAACAGTTCTSACTTCACCCGATTTGTCGTCTATGTTGATCCAATTACACTGGCCGGGTGGTATCCGGTATCTGTAGAGAATAATTGTCTTGTTAAACATCCCAAACATAGCACACATGTATGTACACACACACATATTTAGATACACATATTTCTATACACTGACAGGTGTGTAGGTRGACACACATACAGCTCCAACAACTAGTTCCCCCTTCCCATATCCCACCTATRCTGTACTCCAAAAAAACCTAGCAGGTAASRTTGTTTCATACCTTATGCCCTCACTATTCCCAGTTTCTGGATCTTCTGCTACGAATCTCCCAATAGCCGTCCCAATATCTTCGCATTCTTTAACATCCAAACGCAACAGACAGGGTTTAAACACYGGTCCCTCATCCACATCCAGGACATGCACGGTAACAGAGCAGGTGCTCTGGGAAAGCTGCTGGGAATGGGGAGCCAACATGTAGGGYGCCTCATTGTTGACTCCAATCACCAGGACCCTTTGCTTGGCAGTTTCGTAGTCCAGTCCCTGTAACAAAGGTGGAGTGTTGTTTTGTTTCCTTCAATCCAAAACTTAACATTGTTTTCACTTCACAATTATTACAGCTGAAACTGTACATTTCTTTACAAAAGAAGATGKCTATCCTCAAATAGCAACAGTTTATTTTTAAAACTGTTATAATTTAAGTTAGTCAAAGAAAACGGCCTGAGAAAATACCCCTAATAGGGCAAGCAGTTCCACWGCAAAAGTTTGGATAAATATTCTGAAAATGAATTATTAAAAGAACAGAAAGCAATTAAATGTTGTTTTCATGTAAATGTAAATTTCATGTAAATGATTTTCTTCTTCCATATTTAGCTGGCCATTATTTTAGCTTTCATGTACTTCCTTTCCACCACWAGTCTACCACACTTCTTCCTAGTAGCTACAAATCCAAGAATTTATGGAGTTAACGGTAAGTAGTTACCATTTATTCCAAAGTTATCATATGCCTTTAACAGAGCTAATTAATAGCTAACAGTCATAATATYCACTAGTCTACTACAGCATTACAATTAAAGCAAGAAATTTCCATTGTGTTCATACACCAGGGACAGAGCTTTAGAAAAAGTTCTAATGATTACAAGAAAACCATAATAAATAGTATATGGACTTCCTCACATGCCAGAAAAGCAAGCCTGAAGTCAGTACACTGCAAAATGAAACAGCTTTATGCTGAAATAATAACTTTGTTTAGCTCCCAGAGAGAACAAGACTGGAGAAGATGCTCAACCTTTTCCTGCTTTGCCACCCTTGTTTCTGCTAAAAAAACGTGCAGCATTCCTCAGTTACATCCCTAAGTCTAAAGACCTCCAACTGTGGAACCAGGCAAAAGCACCTAGCTCTTCTAAGTTGTCTGGATTCTGAGCACAAAACTGAGGAACAGCCTGGAAAGTGAGCTTTGTGTGCTATGTGCCACACACGAGCCTCAATCACCATGTATAATGCAATCTGCTCTACAAGAGAGTTCAGGCCAGAAGCAAATCTGATGAGCCTGACAGTTAYAGATATTCTTTGAATAAAAAGAATATTCCTTTATTCTTAAAATAAAATTCCTAGATTGTTTGGTTTAAATCCAAAMCTTGAAAATCCATACATTTTCCATTAGCCCTTCAGTTTTTACTTACCTTAACAACACACAGTATCCCTTCATTTGTGTTTTTGTCTGTTGTAATTTCAAAGGCCTGATCATCATTTCCTCTTATAATTTCATATACTGCTCCTGAGCCAGGTGAACCAGGTTCATCAAGATCAACWACAGAGACTCTGAGTATTTCTACCTTCACTCTGTTTTCCTCCACTCGTGTTTCATACTTGGAGTACCCAGAAATAAAAAATAAAAAATCAATTTAAATCAGAGAATACTGTTCCACGAGGGTTGAAGAACACCATATTTAAATGAGACCACTTCAGCCTAAGGGTTGAAACCAATTTACCAAGATRCTATCATGATTTATTTTGTTTTCAAGCATTAGCATATTTTCCCCACTGCTCCCTTACACCCTGCATCAAACAGTAAACCTTTCCTGATAGCACAGTTGAAATCTCAGCTTCTTTATGCACTCAAACTATCACTGACATAATTAATTCTGGAATTCTCGTTCCAGGAAAGGTAAATCAGCACAGGTTCCTTCCCTCCATTACATCAGCTATAGATTCTAACTTGCGTACATGATAAAGCTGAGAATTAGAGAAGGCATTGGGATAAATTAAAAAACATACAAATAAACAAGCCACAAGAACTTGAACAAACGCCAAGAAGGATTAAATATATCTCTATTTGAATGGCAAAGGATAAAACTATTTTTGGTACATTTTTATCTTTAAAGAGCTGTGTTATTCTGTACAAGCTGAAGAAGAGSAGGTAAGTGATTCTCAATTAATATTACTGATCATATTCTACAGAACTGAACAGAAATGGTAAACTACATGTATTTCTTATGAAGAATGAATTATTTTTCATAAAYTTCATTTTACAAAATCTCTTGTGGTATTTCAGATGTGTACATGGTTATTGAGACATACTCTTTGCCCTGAATCATACACATGGCTGGAATAAACAAAGACATTTGTGTCAGTATTAAGTGTCTCAGGGCATTAGACTCCATATTTGAGGGACTGCCCATCAGGAAATTACAAAGGGGATGAAAACACTTTTTTTTTAAACTTTATATAGACATTTCATTTATGCAGACTTACTTGTATCTGTCTAAAGGATGGTGCATTGTCATTTGTATCCTCAATTTTGATGACTACTGTTCCTGTAGTGCACAAACCAAAAGGCTGACCTGCCATATCTCTCACTTCAACTAACAGAGTGTAGCTGGGTACAAGCTGAAAAGAAGAATAAAAAATTCAGAAGTTTGTCATACTCACTTTTTTAATTGCATAGTTACACAYGGGGGTAAAACTAATTATTTCACTTCTGCTCCACAGCACTGCTCTAAATTCAGTGCTCCCCAACAAAATGAGACAATTACCTTTTAAGTTTGGTTTTTTTTTTCCCTATAGCTCAAAAGGAAAAGCAGCAAAATATTTCTCTGTGGCTAAGCAGCACTGAGGTCAGCATAARTTAGTAACATGCATGCTATATCCTGTGCCAAATAAGGCTTCTCATAATGTCAGCATTATTTTCCAAAACCTGAAGTTTTGGAAGATACAGATGATGCCCTTTCATCTGCTATCTGTCTCCCCTTTGAAGCAAAAGAGTATTTTCTTAGGTTGCCAGAAGGTTGCTATGCACGTCTCTTATTTCACTGAGGATGAATGAAAACTGTGCTGTGACCAGCCTCTGCCTGGGAAATGAATGATACAGCAATGCCTTCAATTTGGCAGGGTCTGGCACTGGAGGAGYCAGTGTCCTTATGAGTTTCAATGTGAACAACCAAGGGAAAGGGGACCAGGTGAAAAGTGTGGGCAGAGGGGAGTGAACACAACCCCGTACAGATGGATTAGGCACAAAAAGAGGAAGTTTGTAAATCAACACAATAACTCTAGTTCTGAAAGGCTCGAAGTAGCATTCGTTTTCTCCAGTGCAGAAAAGAAATCCCCTGTTCTATTTCATAAGTTTATCTTTAAAAGATAGGCAGTGGACTAGTTTTTCAATCCTTTCTTCTTTCACATATTCACTGTGCTTCCTTAGTCGCAGTGATGCTCACTATCACTGCAATTTTCTCTCACTAAAAAGGTTGAGCACTGTATCTRTAGGTGCAAAATTTTGCAATATGCTGGTTTATATGGATTTTCAGCTATGAAACAACACAAATATGCCATAAAGTAACTTTTTATCTTCAGGAAAGATGCACCTGTTGCAATGTTTTCTGGAATTACTGTCTTATGCTAGAATTATTATTTTCAATTACATGYGCCTGACCTTTTTTTTTCTCTAGCATAAACTGTCTCTCACATGACATTCCATAAAAAAAAAAGAAATCCTGTATCTCATTTGCTTGAAAGCTTGGTGATAAAAATAAATGGGTGGCACCTTAATTTTAAGAAATGGTGTATTACTATTTAGGTTTCAACTGTTGGAGATATTTCTGGTTAATATGAGATGACTATTCCCAGAGAAACTGGTTCATCTTCTCTGTAAAGGAACAAGCAGCACTGCAAATTTAGCTTAATTAGGAGGAAACAGTGGCTTATGGGATTCCTGAACACAGAAAAAAATAAAAAATCCAGAGCTTGGGTTGGAAGGGACTCTGAAGATCATCTAGTTCCAAYCTGCCCATGCCATGAGATTCCACCCCATGAGCTTCCACCCACTAGATCAGCTTGCTCAGGGCATGTACACCTGTACTTGAACACTCCCAGGGGCATCCACAGCCTCTCTGGGCAACCTGCACCAGTGTCTCACTATCCTCTGAGTAAAGAATTTCTTCCCAACATCTAACCTAAATATCTTCTTTTTTAGTTTAAAACCACTTCTCATTGTCCTATCACTATCTGCCCATGCAAAAAATGTAACCCCCCTTTAAGTACTAAAAGGCTCCAATGAGTCTTCTATTCCCTAGACTGAATAACTCCAACTCTCTCAGCTTGTCTTTATAAAAGAGGTAGTCAACCCTTGGATTTGAACTTCTTCCCATCCCTCCTCTAGACCTGCTCTGACAGGTCCAAGTTTTCCTGTGCTGAGCAGCCAGAGCTGGATGCAGCCCTGCAGGTGGGGTCTCACAAGGGCAGAGCAGAGCAGTGCTAAGCTGTGTGCACTAGGTGACTGCTGAGAGTGCTTCAGGAAAGATCACCTCTCTGTCCAGCTGTGGCAGTAACACAGAAATGACACCGGTGTCACCATGTAAAGAAAACGCTGGGGTAATTGGTGGGTTTTGTGACACAATGCGGTATTTCAATGTGGTGTGCAGAGTATAAGGCTCATCTCTGTCCTCKGCAATCACTTTTCCAACAACAACACCTGTGAACACAATACAGCAATTTTTAGYTCCAGAAAAATCTGAAAAAAAATTAAAAATTACTCGAACAGGTATTTCTGTTTTAATCATGTGAATGTACCTATAGGATCATTTAGCATTTAGATATTTAAAACAGTAATTTGCAGCAAAAATACAGTCATAGTGTAAAATTATTTATTTTAATACTCTGGTAATTGTTTTCCCTTCTTAGTTAAAGTAGTGATTACTGCAGCTGTCAGAAAGAATAATCAAAAGAAACACTGAAAGTATTTATTCCAGAGTTTTTGACATTGAGTTTTAATTAAATATCTCAAACACAGCTGAAAATGCGTTGCCAGTAGGCTGGAGCTTTCTGACCTGGTTTAAACTGCTCTACCCTCTCACATAGAGCGCTGCTAACACATCCCAGTAGCCCCAGTGGGTCTGGAACTTCTCTTTAAATCAGTRAGTCACACAGTAAGAAGTGGAGCAGTTCAGAGAATGAAATGCAAGCATTTTTTTGGGACAATGGGGAAGACATTTTGATTCCTTTTTGTGAATAAAGTCAGACTATGCCTCTAGCTTAGGAGATGAACGAGGAATGGCAAACCATGGCTTTTGCATTCCTTAYTCTCTGGGGTGCATCTTTCTCCTTCCCTGCTTTTGCTGTTACACAGACATATGAAGTCAGTAGCAGGAGAACCCCAGGCTTTTACAGGTATGGGCAAAAGCAAGACTTTCTCCAGCCTTGTCCTCTCCCAGGAAAAGTCCCACCTTAGTTCATCAGCTTGGACACACACTGTAAGCTTAACCAAATGCATTTTTCACCTTAGAACATCACCTTTTTAATTGCTTAGGAAACTTCTAAAACCATTTTATGGAAACARATGTTTTTTGGATAAATAACCACATTCTGAAATTCTTTAAATCATTTTAGGTACACTGAATCACCTCAGCTTTTAAAAACTTCTTTTAACAATACTTTTCACCATGACTGAGATGACAATTTGGAATTTCTAATCATTRAGAAATCTCGAGCTGCTCTTTGCAAATTCAGCTTTTTCTGCAACATAATACTCCCCAGGAAATCCCACTGAAATGTCTGAAAAGGCAGGATTACAACTAGTCATACTGGTATGTAAGTGAGCTGAGTAGTGGTATGTTCAGTGATTTAAAACAATTCTTACCAGGTTTGGAATTTTCAGGGACACAAAATTCAAAAAGGTCTTGGGTAAAATATGGAGCATTATCGTTATCATCCTCWATCCTTATTGTATGCACAAGTGGTACTTCTGGTGAATAACCATCTGGAGTGGTCGCAAAGCAAATGATCTGTAAGAAAAATTCAGTGCTTAAGCAACATGCAGTATTGTCACATTTTTAGTTCGACGGAGGAGTTAATAAAACAGATAGAAATAGTGAGCCAAGCACACACTTCTCAAGATCAGGCTCTTCAGGCACTTGGAAGGGGTGTGACTGGTATCTTAGAGTGAATGCAAAAGAAAACCTTTGAATGCTTTCCAATCTTTCCGCTTTCCATTCCTCACACACCACAAGTATTTTAATCACTTTCTCCCTGACCTCTCCTCCAATTCTATCAAACAATTTTTACAAGCCTCTTTTTTTTTCAGGTGTTTACAAGGCAACCTCAGTTAATAAAATTTAGAYGTAAACATTGTTATTTAGAACAAAATCAAGAATGAGAGCAAAACTATTTGCCCATTATAACATAATTCAATAAAATGCAGCAATAGGTACTGAAAATTACCTATTTAGAAAAATACTGTTTCTACCACTTGCCTTCTTACACTTCTCAGCCAGCAGAGAGAGCAGTCTACCTTGTTAACAATATCAGCCTGAGAGACTCAGAAAACCAGTCCTATGGAGTTTACCATTATTTTGTTTTTCTACAGATCTTTTCAACCTTCCCTGAAAAATTCTTCCTAGAAGTGATGCAAATGCAACAGCTCACTATATTTATGCTGTAATTAGAGTCTAAGCAGTGAAAAACTACTCCCAAGATCTAGATGACCAGCTATTTGTTTATTTCCTGCTGATTTCATCTCTTCAACACCAACAATATTATTCAGAACAGATAGATTATTCCAGATCTTGCTTGCTGCCATTTCCCCTGCAACCCAAATGTCAAATATATGCATGAGAGATTTTAAAAGAGAAATTTAATTATATTTACAGAACATAGGCCCGTACCTGAAAACTTGGATACTGTTCACGGTCTACTGCACGAGTAGCAAAGATATTTCCAGTTTCTCTTTCTATGTAAAACAAACCCTTTGGATCTTGATCAATTCCTGGTCCACTCGCAGAATAATAAATTGTGTAGTTCTGAGCTGTGTCCGACTGGACCTATAAGAAGACATTTTTAAGCCCAAGATAAAACAGCAACAGTATTTTAATACATTTCCYCCTTTTCAGGTTCATATTTAGCACAACCAAAAACTCCTAAAAAAAACCAAACTTGATTTACTTCTGTAGTAGCTAAAACTTCATAGAAAAGAACAGCCTGCCATGTGACTGCCTTTGTTTATAATGTTTGCACATGACAAGGGGAGTTAATTCAAACTCATAAATATTTAGAACTATCAAATTAAAGAAATTACAGTATGCAAAAAAAAATTTTGAAATCCAATCTCTCTAGAATACTTCACACATGAGGCATATTCAGATACAGACGGCTTATTTCTCAACCTGCTCAGGACACTTTAGTTTCAGGGCATTCCTGAGAATGTGGTTTGCAACCAGAGAAGTGAAGGAAGGAACAGAGGAAGAAAGACCACATAGAGTACAGTCCACAAGATATGCCACTTCAGACTGCATCTGCATCTCATTGCAAGCACCAAGGAGGCAACATTACACTTATCTGTTTATACACACTCTTCTCCCAAAATACTTCCCTTATTTACTAGATGCCAGAAGTTAGGAGAGTAAGATTAGCAGAAAAATGATTGCTCTGCACAGGCTCTGTTATTACACTTGTCTCTACACATCTGCTACCAGYCACTCTGTAATCTAGTGAAGGCTAGATGGATCTATGATAACTTTAGGTCTTGMATTTCTCTTTCACGCCTACTTGTTTTCTCCCAGTAAGTACTTTTTTGAATAACATAGGCCATACTTAGTCTCCAGGGCTGAAGGTAAACACCTCAAGCTCCAGAAAAGATGTAGACAAGCAGGTAAKATTTACCCCAGTCTCTGTTTACAAAACCTTTTTCTAGGCAAGGTTTGGTGGAGGGTTGTTTGCTGTTGGATTTCTTTTAATTACACACTCACTGATTTCCAGGCCAAAGAGCTCCCTTTGATAGTATGTCTCCCTCCTTTTTTAACTTCTGCACAATTCCATTTCATTCCAACATCTAAGATCACAAGTTATTTCAGGTACAAGATCATCATGAGATATACAGTAAACAGGACAGAATAAGACAGACTAATAATAAAAGGAATGTCATCAGTAGGGAATATAAGACAGCTCATTTTCTTCTTCATAGAAGTCACATACAAAACTAGCATGGGTCGTAAAGTTAAGGTYCATACAAAATGTACCTGCTGTATTTGCAGTGGGAAAGGCCCAAGTGAGTTCTCTATCATGACAGATGGAATAGGGCCCCACCTTCTTTTGGTTCTCTTGAGAATTGTATCTCGAGCATGCCTGGTCTTCGGAGTCTGGGTTAAGAACATAAAAAGACAGATGACAATACATCCATATACTCTTAACTGCATATATCTTTGCTTAACTGCCATYCTGCATTTCCATCTTTTTCCCTTTGTTCCAGTCTTCCTACTGACAATTTGTTTTTCCAAGGTCTTAATTTCTGATTATATCTGTGATAATATTCCAAGTTTTTCATTTCTCGTAATACTTTGCATGAAAAAGATCTGCTTTAATTCCTCAAACATGGCTTTTAAAATTCTTGACATACCTGATTATGCTACTTGCTGGCATCTCCTATTTGGGAAAGGAAATCTGCTGACTAAAGCAACGCAGTAATCAACAATTGCTAAATAAAAAGACACTCTACACCACTCTATACCTGATTATTTGAATTCCAAAACTGAACTACAGATACTCCGCATAAAGCTGTACAGTGTGAAAAATTATTTTTAAAAAGTAAGGTATCTTAGAATGAGAACCTAACCTTTTTTTCTTCTTCCACCAAGCTAACRTGTATTTTCTTTTGAACTTTTTCTTGGATGTCCTTAAGTAATATGGTAAAAGTCTTTTTCTCAGCAGACAAAGAAAATGGAGACGTTGTGTACACAGAACCATCCTCTAGAACCTTGAAGTTTCCATCACTGGAACTGATAAATTCTGCAGACTGAAGGCATTCTTTCAAATCAACTGTAAGAAAAAATATTTAGACAATAACTCAAACAGAAAAAAAAGCAATATCCCTCGCAAAACAAAAAAACCCATGCCCCAAGTAAAAATTATATTTACTGACACACAGTCTTCAAAAGCTTGTCATTCAATATTTAAGTATCACAAATACAGGTTTTAAAACCCATTTATACACTCCAATTTTACCAAGTTTTCATTAACTTAACATTAATTTTTGTGTTCATCAGTGTTTCCTGAAGGACATGGGTGCTTTACGGATATCGCTCAACAAAACACTGTTACAATGGTAAAATTATTGAAGCATCAGAGATGAAATAATATACATCTAAATGCAAAAAASATTGCAGACATGCCCATTATTGGACCAGTAGCTATTACATTTGCCTCATGCTCCATGCCCTACAATATCAGTGAAGAYGATTAATTAATGCAAATGCCCAATGGAGATGTTACATCTTGGAAGTTTTGCCCTCAGGAGGAAAGCACTGACTGGTACTATGTGATTTAATAGTCTTGGGAGGACAAAGGCCTTTAAATTAAGAGGCAGACAGATGGGATAGATAAAGACTAACTCTACAACAAGCAATTAGCAGGTTTTTTTAATATGTATGTGATAGAATCCCATACAGGTAATTTCAGCAAACTTCCCAGGTATTTTTCATTGTATTTGCTATCACTTGTGGCTAAAACAGTTTTTTTTGCAATTCAGTAAACTTGCTTCACCAGCAAGTAATTTAACACTGCAGCTGGAGAAATTCAAAATCAGGATACAACCACAGCCCTAAATGAGAATGATTTGGCACCCTGAAAAGGATGAAAGTCAAAGACTCAAACTCCAGACAAATTATCGTCGCAGAGTACAACAGGTGTGTCATGTTCTCAAAATCAGACCTTTTCAGTACTCTTTCAATGGTATAGTAGGCAGGACACTGTTGTATGGAAGCTGATTGCCAAATTCACAAAGATTGAGAATTTAATCCTGTATATGTAGGTATTTTCAATACAAAAAAATTCATTTTTCTTTCAAAACTGCAAGAACAAATGGGAAGAATAATTTTCAATATGATGCAGTTTCTTCTTCCTCTTAAGTCTGTCCTTTAAATGCACAAATAAAGATTTCCTAGACTTTCCATGGTGCTGCAGCAGTGACTAGTATCCTTTTTCATCTGTACAATGCAAATGGAGTATKGAAGAGAATACCACAGCCTCATTTAACTGTGCCTCATATTTCCAGAAATATCAGACAGGAGATTTTGTTTCTGATGGCTATATGAGTCAACACTATGCAAAGTTAGATATAGCTTAGTGGATTTTTTTTCTTTAAAATCTCTTTAAAATCTTAATTTTTTTACAAGATAAAAAAAACCCCTTACAATAACCAGGAAAATCTTGGCTAATTTCACTGTCAACGTATGGGGTCCTTGTATCAATGCAAAATATTTCTCTATAAATGTTTAAGCAATGTCATTCGAGCTATAATGGTTTATTTAAAAGCTTTTTGGAGAAAACAAAACTTAATTCCATGTTATGCAATTTCTTTCAATCTACTGCAAAACATGAAGTTTTGTTTTTATATAAATCAAGTTTATTTACACAGAGAAATGTTAAAGTCTATGAGACCTCACACAGTCATAACACCCTTCTTCATTTTAAAGTTTAAAAGTAAAGTCAATGAATTTTCATTATAAAGCTTGATTTTCTGAGTACTTGTGATGAATTACCAATTCCCTTTATTTGTTCCTTCTATAGAAACATGGATTAGGCCTGCAGACTTGGMGCATATTCCTGTTGTGAAAGGACTCACAAAGGGCACCTCTGAATCCTCAAACTCAGGCTCAGGCAGCACAGAATCCTTCAGCACYTCCTATGCCACACCTTTCAAAGCTGCCTTGGAAAGACTGGTCAGGAAAAAATAGGAGTGGGGTGTTTTCTCATCTCCCCTATTCCTCATAGTCACCTTCAAGCTGCCCTAGACTGAGACAGACTGTCCAGAGAGGAGCACTCTCCCGACAAAATGTGCATGGACACCTCTGCCACACATCCCTTCRTATGCTATGAGTGCACTGTTGAGCAGTCACATCCGTGTTTCACAGAGCAGCAGCCTCTTGGTGCCTGGTTAAGAGGGTTTTGTCTTCTTTTTTATGTTTTCCATTGTCCAAATGTTTTACTGTCTCCTTCATATGACCACAGGTTATGGGTGCAGTTTGGAATATTAAGTAAYTTATTTACATAGTAAGCCATACACTCCAAATTTTGAAAACATTAAACTCTGCCATTTTAGTTTTAAAATAAATACTGTAACCTGACAAAAACTCTTTATGCAAAGTCAAATGGATGCATGGAGCTGGCGTTCAAATCCATAACAAACAAACATAGGGCGTATCCTTCTTAAAAAGGCTGATCCAGCTGTTTAGCTGGCTGTCCAGTCATCCATTCATTCCATTTTAAAAAAAGTCTCCTCCACTGTGGCCAGCATCTCCAGCAAAGGGGCAATGTTGTGTTCTTTAGCTGGGAATCTCATAATTTCTCACCTCTGCCAACTAACGTGTCAGCCTCTAGTTCAGAAGGAACGTGAAAAATTACTTTCTTGCAAGCTTCACAGCACAAACTCAGCACCTAGAAAACAAACAAAGAAATCAGGAAAAAAACCCACATAATTACATGATATTTTGAACTAGACACTGATGCTAACTTTGGTTTGTTTGTTTGTCACGACACAAGTGAGTGAAAWAGCACAGAAAGCCCTCCTCCCTAAAAATTCAGGTACTGTGCAGCACACCATATAAAGTTTCAAACTGGAAAAAGGATCAGACTACTACTCCTGGATTTGCCCATGGCTCGTGTTTTGTTTTTTTTCTAAAATCACTGCACTACTGGCATTAACAGAAGAAGTTCCCTTTGACTAGAGGATTTTGCCTACATTATTACTTTAGTGCTGGAAAACAGCGTTCCTGGCTAGTTTAGATCCAAGGTCTCTAAGTATTAAGGTTTAACACATCAACACTCCGTTTGGTAGAAYTGTGGTGATGCTGAACATTAAAGGGACAAGTGTCTTATTAAAACCAGATGACGACACTTGCACTTATGTATCACTTTGCATCTTCAAACAGTGTTGCATTCTCAACAAACTAATTAAATCTAGCTTCAGCAATTAGACATGACACAAACAAAATGTCGTGTATCACAGCAGTCCACTCCCATATAACCAGTTACAAAATCGGGTCCTCCTAAAAATTCAAATGAGTAGTAGATAACCAGACCTTTTTCTAAAAAGAACCACATAGAGATACAAAGATTTCCKCAGCACAGAGCAAGTGAATCCTGATCTCAGATTATATGTGTGTTTTTTCCCTAGTTTCTATCTCTATGTTTAAAACTGTAATCCAAAAATCACACAGACAATTAAACAAATATGTAGAAAAATGTAAATAAATCTATCCACCCTTTTATGTGCATTTAGTCTTTCAGGATGAAAGTCTAGCAAAAAAAGGAAAAGCATTTTTATTTTGCACATGCCATTAGGATTAAAGGTAAAAAGAAGTAAATAGCTAATGGAAATCCTGAAAATTACTTGTGATGCTTATTAAGAAAGTATTTAAATAAAAATTCTTTAAACTCTTAAAGACATTAGGACCCTTTAGAAAAAAATGCTGTGTCTGCACCATAAAAGCTTTTCATACAGTTCCTTATATATATACGCAGATACAAAAATATGCATACATACAAGTAATTGAAACATCGCTGCTTATGTATTAGTAGGCTTTCCTTATTAACAGACACTTAGTAAAACACTGTCTCCTGAAAGACACTGCACTAGTTTTTTCGTTATTGAAATCACAACATCTCTGTACACTTCTAAAGTATTTTAAGAATCAATGACATCTAATTTTTAAATAGTAATGCCAAGCTCGGAATGCTGTCAGCACAAAGAACGACTGAGGAGTTATACAAAAGTAAGTGGTAGTTATTCATGGACACCAAGACATAAGAAAACATCAGGTCAAAATAAGCTGTGATGTCCTTTCACTTTACACAAAGAAGACACCTCAGGAATTTTTTCTTTGGCGGTTGTTTGGTTTTTTTCTGCTTGACAGAAGAATTTTTTTTTTTTAATTAGCTGTATAAGTAAAGTTGCTTGCACTTCTTTCGGTTTTACTTTAATATCCTTGCAAAGGCAGGCACACAGTGTCTGAAACAGTAACATGTTCATTAAAATGTGCATATATAATTATTATTAAAATAATAAATTCAGTTCTTCAGCCCTACCAAGTATATTTCATTCACAGGTTCAAGCCATCATCTGCTCYCTTTTTGTGAACACAGTGATAAAAGGGAGGAAAGGGGATAGAAAGCAAAGGAGGGGAAAGACAAACCACTTTTACTCATCTACTATAAATTAATGAAAATGTGGTAGAGAACTCCTCTGCTCTCCCTGAGAAAGGCCCTTCTGGAGCTGACAATTATGTAMAAATACAATAAACTCAAGGTAAAGGAAATCGCTGAAATTGTTCTATGCACAACCAACTCTCTCAGAGGAGCTCAACACTCTCCACACTATGGCACAATCCTTCCCTTGGAAAAGGGACAACCAGCTGAGAGGCAAAAGGGGTAGACCTCAATAAAATGAACCGTGGTTTATTTTTTACTATGAAAAACCAGCAGCAGCGACCGGAGCGTGTGTCCGTCACGAACCCTCAACAGCAGGCTCCTCAAGCCGCCCGACCATCCCGAGATGCGCCCCACCTTCCCCGCGCCGAAGCCGCCCGAGGTGCGCTCCGCCGCCGCGCTGCTCTGCGCCCTTCGCAAGGGCCCCGCCGAGGAGACAGCCGGCCTGGAGTCCAGAGCCAGGCAGAGATCACCCGCTGGGAAATCTCTCCTGTGCGCTGTGCACCCGCGGTGAAGCAGGAACAGCGCGGAGGGAAGGCGCGACCAGGTGCGTGAGCGGCCGGCCCGCTCCTCTGCGCTCCCCCCGGCAGCCACCCACTCATCCCGCGGATCCCACTGATCCCACTGATCCCAGTGATCCCGCTCCCTCCCCACTCACCAGCAGGCCGAGGACGAGGCGGGGGGCTGCGGGGGCCATGGTGCGCGGGGCTGTGGGAAGGGGGGAGCCGCSGCCGTCGGTGCTGCCACGGCGGGCGAGGGAGCGAGTGCGGAGCGGCGGCGGAGGTGGCGGCGTGAGCCCGGCTCTGCTGTCCCCTCCCGTCTGCCACAGGAGCCGGCCGGTGGGGAGGGTGGGACCGCGCGCGGCAGCGGCGACTTTAATTACTCCCTTTTTTTTTTTTCGCCTTTTGGGTAATGCCCGGCCCGGGCACGGCGCTGGAACACCCCGCCCGCCCCACCGCCCACCTCCGCGGCGAGGCGCTGCCCGTCCCCTCCCCTCGCTACCCCGCCCCGCCGCGGCGCCGGCTGCGCGCACAGCGGTGCGGAGCCGCGCCCGGGACAGCTCTGCCCCCGCCCCGGCGTGCCGCTCCCGGGCGCGGCACCCTCGCCTCCCCTCCCTTCTCCCTTCTCCCTACCCTTCCCTTGCCTTCCCTTTCCCTGCGGGCCGCGCTCCGCGGGGCGCAGGTTCCGTACGGGCGGATCCCGTCCCGTCCCGTCCCGTCGGGGCGGTGCAGGCCGGCGGCCGCCATGGCGGGCCTAAGTCCCCTGCACCCAGAGAGTTTCGGATTTTCGGCCGTGTTTCTTTTTTTTTGGGACGGCTGTGCTGATCTGTGCGAGGCCGGGCGTGCTCGCCTGTGGCTCCTGGGTTTCGGAGCGGCTTCAGGTGAATAAAAGCCGAAATAACAACAGCAAACCCAGAGAGGCGGGTTGCACACGCAGGAGGTGGGCTTCGCGTGGGAACAGTCTGTCCTCGAAAGACCTTTCAGCCTGAAGCAAGGACCGGTGTTTCTRTTACCGGCTACATTTCATTCCACGCTTTGCTTCAGAAACAAATATTACTGAGTTGTAAAGCACGTCAAAAAGCCGATCAAGTAGATTGGTACCTACGCTGCAGTGTTTGTTTACATTTGTGAAMGTTCAAATACGCAGTTAAGCAAAAATTCTGAAATAAACTTTCCTTTCTTACAATTTCAAGCTGACAAGGAGGGATCAGTTGCATCTGACAGCGTGAGACATTSACTGTTGGAGGTCAATTAGTGACAGTAGGTGGCAGGAAGGTAGGGAGAGGTGAAATTATCGGGCAGTTGTAGTGGGATGGCCACGTTTGTRTGGGCATGAGAATGTTGSAAAGCCTWAARGTACGGCCATGTMCCCCGTCTCCCCTCTAGTCATGAARGTGTGTGACCAGCTGGTTACAGACCAGTGCATTCTGGGCACAGGGCACTCTGATAACCTGTGGTAACCTATAATAACCTGTCATAAYATTCACAGCTATGTGCTGCAGTACTCCATGGCATGTTGGTGTTGTAGGATGGCTCTGCTRATCATTGCACCATAAACATAACAACATTTCATGGAATTCTATCATATTTGCTAAGTGGGAGCAGAGGAAGAAGGGCTGTTAACACTTCATTTTTTTGTTTGAACTGGTAAACGCTGATTTGTCTTAAGAAGTAACCTCAGATTCCTGGCTGTCCCACTTCAGGTGTTCAGATAAGCACAGAGTCAGAGCCCGCAGCTCCCTGCAGCTGCACCAGACCCTCCACTTTGACTTAGTGAGGTTTGCAGCCTGGTGGGAAGCACAGGGCCTAATTTCTAAATCTTCTAATTCATTATGCTCCATTCAAGCACTTGTGGACGTAGAAAGGGAATGAATTGTCTGGACCTGCAGTAATTTCCATCCAAACCTAATAACCCAGAATATTTACTTTGTGGTCAAAAATTCATTTTTGAGTTTTTTAATTCTTTGTTTAGTGTCAGGCAAACCCACATCTGTCAGAATAGGTACCTAGATTGGGTTGACCCAGACAGTCTATTCCAAAGCCCTAATTAACAATCTTAAAATTCTGGCCTGGCTTCGTACCACTCATGTTTTTCTCCTCCTACATACTGTTCAGTATTTGCAGTAACACATCAGACCCTGACACTGAACGTGATTCTGCTGCTGCAGTTGAGAGAAGCAGGAATTCAGAGGGAGACAGGGCAAATACTGGAAGGAGAGATATAGATAGGAATAGCAATGGGATGGGATTGTGGTACCCTCAGCYCAAGGCTGCCTTATTCTTACTTTTACTAATTGTTGGCTTACAGCCACAGCTGGAGAAAACACACTACACTGGATAGGCCCTCGGTCCTGACAACTTTTTTTGGTCTCTCTTATCTTCCTTATGCCAGCATGAGTTTCTTCCAAAGAATCTTGGGTCGTCCTTAATGTCAGCTGCATCAAAGTTGCTCTGCTGTTCGAAAATCCAGTTGGAAATTCCACCTGAGTGAGTAAATGCCTTTTAGTCGCAGCACATTTTAGAGTCATTCACGCCTTCTTCATCACCAGGAAGCATTTGTAC
Organism: Malurus melanocephalus; assembly: GCF_030028575.1. Taxonomy (NCBI): domain Eukaryota; kingdom Metazoa; phylum Chordata; class Aves; order Passeriformes; family Maluridae; genus Malurus; species Malurus melanocephalus. The sequence goes on along the minus strand of NW_026623895.1, from coordinate 112,792 downwards.
AGCAGAGAGGTATTTGACAATGGGCTGTCCTGCCCATTAGGAGAGTTCTATTGTGTAACTTCAGTAAATCCCTACCCTATTTGTTGTGTGTCCATGAGCTTACAGACAGATTTCAAGGCTTTTAATCACGAGGAATCTCTCATAGCTGGAGCTGTGAATGAACCTTCTTCCCTTACCATTTTTTTTTATCAAAGGTGTGCATGGATATGCTTATATTTTAAGTTCCTGTGAGTGCATTCTTAGGTCTAGAGCCAAGTAACAGAATGTGAGGGGGAAAATCGTCCCTTTGTTTCATGCTATTTTGGGCACAAAGACCCTGCAAATTTCCACAACAGTCACATAGTTGCAGAATTAATCCTCCAACAGTTTTAAGTAAAACTTTGACAGCACTGGTGTGCGTGATAGTATTGGGGGAAAAATTTTAACATGAAAACTTACTTGTAATTTGGTTATCTTGAAGTCCAATTAATATAAGGGATCATTAAAGGGTGGGCTTGGTGAGCACATTAATACATATGAAATATTRGAGAAGAGTTATGACTGTCATAGAGGGAAGTTATGTCTGAAAAATCAACCACAGTGTAAGACTGGACTCAATGCAAAAATTCCTAAGTTTCACCTATTCAGTACAGGAGTTTCATCCAAAAGTTTGATAAAGCCTATTACCAAAAAAATTTCCTAAATTAAAGTTGTGATAGGAGAAGAGATTTTGCTGTCATCAGAGGTGATTTTAAATGGGGATAAAAAGGATTATGGAAATTGTGTTGTAGGGGAAGTTGACATCTGGAATCTGGCCATCTTTTTATAAAACAAATGGGAAAGACAATTAGTGGCAACACAGTAACAATGGAGAATTAGTCATAATCATGACAGTCATATTTAAGGMTGGCTACTCAAAGTAAAACAAAAATTTACCATATTGAGTGAAAAGGCACCAGATTGATAACTGAAATTTTAAACTATTATAGTAATGGAAAGATTAAGTAAAATGATAAGAATAGATAARCCTAAATAAGGCTCTAACCTTGCAACTACCTCACTGAGAATAGATTTGATGTAGTTTTCCACAAATATCTTGAGCTCAGTGACTAATATCAATCAAAGGGAAATAAACCAACAGTAATTATTTTAAAAGAAACAACATAAAACTCTTCATGTTTAATGTTATAYATTCTCTGTAACCACAGGTACCTCCATATATTGAAAAGAGTATATTTGTGATTCTGTTAAGCTATTTCATAAAAGGAGTAGTAGAAGCAAAAGAAGTACAAAAAAAAAGCAACACGAGAAGACTGAAGACTTAGACTATGAAGTCTAAGTGAAGCAAGATTCTTGAGCTTGGCAAAATGGAGTATGTTAGAGATACACRCAATTGGTAACAATACAGAGAAGATGACCTGGGAAGAACTGCTTACTTTCTCATAATCTACATATCAGAATAATTAGATCTTGGATATTAAAAGCAGTTTCACCCTTGGTTCAGAAAGTTCTAAAATTCTTATGGTTAGAAGCTAATAGATAATATACATATTTTTATAKGTAGGAGAGATCATTCAATAATTTGTGATTTCTACTCTTTGTCTCTAAAAATCAGCTACTTTCAACTGCTGAGTGGCAAACTGTTGAGGTAGAATGCCAAATCAGTGCTTACTGCTTCCTWTGGTCATTCAGAGTACTTTTCTGTCTGGCTGTACCCAGTTCCTCACTACACRTGAAGCAGCGTAACACCAACAAAGGATTTGGAAAACATGGAAGCCACTTTTCCCTGAGCAGTGGGRTGGCGCAACCTTTGCTAGTGGAGTAACCAAGATCCTGCAGCCAGATGTTTATGTTGGGAGCATCCTTGGATGTGAAATTTGCTTCCTCAGTAGGCCACCTCAGAAGACAGAGACACAGCACATATTTTGGTCAGGGGGTTTTCTGTTAATAAAATGTGCAAAATGTGCCTAATTTAGGTCAGGCATACTAATTAYCTTAACAGTGCCTGAACAATAAACAACAATGACCCTTACTGAGAAACTAATTAGCTTTGAAAATTTGGCTTTCTTAATCATCAAAGAAGGTGGGTTRAAGCTCATCTTTAATTTAGAGAATAATTATTATCAGTGGTCTGAAGCTTTCCACATTACTCATTCCCACATGAGGGTTGGACTGAATAATGCAATGGARCCTATGGCCTCACACTTTTGCCATTCTCTTTTTCTCATAATAAAATGCAAGCATAGTCTGAAATTTAAGATTAAATCTCCAATTTTGAAACTGTTTTCATTTAAATGCTTATCCAAATTTTAATTTATATCAGTTTTACATCACAGAATAATAAAATGTACCATCTGTAAGCTTACTACTTAAGCTAGCTTTTCTTGTTTGCACTTAGTAATTCTCATTATTATTCTCACATGAAAACCACTATTTGCCTAGCAAAAGGTATACTTCATGATCTGAGTATATCTGTTGTCACTGCAGATCTTGATTTTCATGTGCTTTTTTCAAAGGGGAAATAATCAGGTATTTCATTTTGCAATTTCAAGCAAATGCTAGGTAATGTCTTCCTTTACCATTTAAGTATATATACCTGCAGATCTTTAKATTAAAAGATCTTCAGGAATTTAAACATTTTATTACATAATATTTCTTTTAATAAAATATTTTTAAATTCAGATAATTAATTTTTAAATTAAATTGAAATAGCCTATTTAAAACTGCATGGAYATATTTAACACTTGGATAAAATACTGACTCTTCAGATAAAAAGMCAGGGAAATAGTGGTTGTTATATCAGTTTATTTGGAAGTGAGGATCCGGAAGTTTCTATCTCTTAAGTGACGATAAATGAACTGTTATAGCTGGGGGGGTTTTGCTATGTTTAGGCCAAAACCAAGAGCAAAAGAAGCAAAAAGCTCACATTAAAACTAGGGTTTTTTCAGAACTAGTTCAAAAACTTTGTCCAAACTGAAAGAATTTAAAAGAAGGTGGTTGGTGGTGAAGTATCATAAGTCTAACTAATGAAAAAATTGAGCACTAGAAGGCAAGATATGTCTTGTAAGTAGGAAACTACTGCAGCCTTTTTTCTGTTTTTAACRAGTGTTTAACCAACTCATCTTCACTATTACCCAAATATAAGTGGTTGTTTTCTGTAAGTGTACACACTTGGTCCTGAGTTACAGGAAAAWGCATGAACAGTTTTCAGTGCAGAAGCTCCTCACAGTGAAGTGGGGGGGCTGGGTTTTCTCAAAACTTTTTTTTTTCTCAGAAAACCTCAAGTCATTACTCAGGGGCATTTGAAAAGCAAGTGGAATCTCAACACTTAATAGGAAAGGAAGAGGGGGGATGCAAAATCAAAACCAGAATCATGCCACTGTGTAAATGCAGGAATTTACACAGTGAAAAATTTACCTGTGAAAATACTTCATGCTGCTCCAGGCATCTCAGAAAACATCTACAGATGGGAGAGAAGCTATCACGAATGGAAATAAAAACTAAATCCAGAATCAACAATGGAAGGCAGTGGGTAGTAGGGCACATGGGTGAGGAAAAGGATTGTGACAGGGATTTGCAAAATAACCGATGGCAAGTGGAGAGTAACAGGAAATATTTAGTCACGTTTTCTTGTAAGCTGAGAATTTTAAAGTTGTCAAGGGAAATGCTGAGGTAATCAAGACAAAACAAGTAAAAGCAAGCATTTTTATTTTTACAGTAAATAATCAAATGGTTCACCTCCTCACTGCCATATTATGGAGGAAAGAAGGATAAATATACCAAAAAAAGGATGAGAAAAAAAAATAACACAAGGTGTGCTCATCACTGATTACTAGAGGCGCAGTCCTGAAAGCTTAACTTTGGAAGTTCCTGAACACTGATTGGCAGAGTTGGAGACTGTACTTGGAAAAGACAATGCATACATAYTTTGCTTCGTATACTTTAGACCTAAACATAAATTTCTATTTGCTATGAGAGATACTATGAATTTAATGGACCTTAAAAAGAGTATGGTAAAGCAGGTTCATTTTAGTTTTCTCTCATCGTGTCTGTTTTTCCTTGAGATCTAGCAGAGGTGAGAGCATTATTATGAGACAAATATTTTCTTGCTTCCTAAAAAACACATGGGGTACATTTAAAATCTGGAATTAGTTCTATATCATGCTTTCATCTCGGTTTTCCTAGTTACATATATACAAATGAAAAACAGAATGACAGTAGCTTGTCAAATATTTTGAAACTGGWTGTGTTTGTTCTGCATAGCTTTATTTTGTCTTACATCAAAGATGCATAATAAAATTGCATAGGAGGGGCTGATACAGGAGTTGCTTGAGTGTTACTCATCATACCTTTTTTCATGTACTATCTTTGCTAATCCTATGACTCTGTTTTACTCACAACAGGTGTCAAATAGTCATATTCCTTGCATGTAAGAGAAACATTAGGGAGAAAAWGCTCAAAGATGTTGTTTCTAAAAAAGCCAAGAGCACTCCCTGACACATGTTATAATCTACAAAACAGAGTTGAATATGTGTTAGAAGACTCTTAGAAACTATGAGAGAAATACATAATATTCTGAATTTCAGGAAATTTTAGATTTCCTAGACATGGTTTTGACAAAAAAATGCTAATAGGTTACAATATTAATCGCACCATTATAGCAGCTTAGGTGTGCTTGGAGATAGTGCCAGACATTTCCTTACTAAGAAGAAAAATATAACTGCCATTTTACATTTACTGTAAAAACCATGAATCTTAATTCAAGGTTGGGGGCTGAGCAGAGAGAAAAGTAGTTTGAGACTGCTCTTGGAATGGGCAAGCACAGAGAGGTTCAAAACTCCCATAGCAGGTTCAAGTGCAGAGTATAGAAACAGATTGGCAGTAATTAAAGCTTCCATATTTTGAGGCAATAAAGTAATTATGAGGCACTTGTGGACTAAAATTCAAAGGACACATGTAATCACATGAAGAGAAAATTTCAATAACCTGGGATTGAGATTTAAGCAGAAGAAAGTGGAGTAGAAAGAACTATGGACCTGCCTGGACCAYTAAACACCTCAAAAGGACATTGTAGGTGATCACGGAACTTACTGAAATGAGATTTTCTATCAGTGTGTAGGTCAGAAAGTACAAAAATAGAGTCAAAAGGACAAAATATCTTATCTGAGCTAGATCCTTCAAAGACATGAAACAAAATTTAAGAAGGTTTCTACCCACAGTGCTATAGAGATAATATGAAGTGGACAAATGGGATCATATCCTGAGGATCAGRTAGAGATTAGAGACATTGAATGGCTCAGATCTTCACATTTTTTCCCAGTTTTAGTAGAAGAAATTTTATATGTGATTAAGATTATCTGAGAAGAAGGGAAATAAAAATTATCACATCCATGGTGAATACAGAAATAAGCAGGTATTATGTGACATCTGAACAACATGTATAATGTCCAGTAACAGTTCTTCTAAAAGCAGCTGAAATTTTGGTCATGGTACTTTATTGCTTCCCATTAGAAAAATAGTGTGATAGATATATCTGATGAGAGAAAGTGGAATATCCAAAAGAATTCCTCATTTATCCTTAATAAAATATATAGGTTTTGCATGGAAGAGTAACCAAGAACATGGAGTTTTAAAAAGATAAATTCAATATGATTTTGGCARAAGTAGATTGTGTCTTGTTACAGTACATCTTTCTTTTATATCCTTTGGGTGGGATAGGGTGCCAGGATCAATGAAGTCAATTTAGTACTCTAAGTTAAGCAGTGACTCAAAGAAATTACAATTGATACCAAAGGAAAGGAAATTAAAGAGGAAATTTAAACAAGGACTATGGAACAATTAACATGATAGCTGAAGGGAAGATTACAATGATAAGTGAGTTTTCCAGATGGATAGAGGCTAGAAATTATATTTTCCAAGAGCCAGTCTTGGAACAAGTTCTGCTTAATGTCATTACCTGTGTCTCTGCTTAAAAAAAATTACATTATTGTTGGCATTAAGAAACCTTTTTATGGATGATGTAACACCTGAAAAATCCAGCCAATGTTGTCAGAAACAATTTTGAACAGAAATTAAAAATGTAGKCTAAAACAGCATAGTAGAAAGTAAAGCMTAMAGAGACTAAATCCAGAATTTTTAGTTGAAATTGAAGGCTTACCAATGGAAGTTGGCACTTAGAGAGGAAACTGGATTTACTGGAAGATCACAGGAGAACTTTCGGTAAAGACTGAGGAACTTTAGCATTACAGTACATAGTATTCGCAAAATGTTCCATGCTTATAAAATAATATAAATTTGAATCAAAATAAAGAAAGGCTAATATAATAATAGGAAGAAGCATTTTAGAAAGTTTAAAAGGCTATTTAAGCTATCAAGGTAGAAGTGTTAGAGAAGATATGATTATTCTTTAGAATTCACCTGGGTAATCTTCAAAGATGGCATGATTTTTAGTCATAATGATCTTACAAAAGGCATTGTTTATACAAAATCTGCAGATTTTCAAAGAGTGAAACCTTGTATGTGCTCTTCAAATGAAAAGTAAYAGGCAGGAAACCCTCATTGTTTAAACATGATGCTCGTGAAGTTTATGAAGGGTTTTACAGACTCATACTTGCTTTTAATATGCTGGCAATATTTATCGTGGTGTCTTTTATTGAATTCAGCTTATCCCCCAGATAATGGCTTCACTTAATTTGTACATAAGGCAGGAAAGAATTTTTACAAGTTTTGCACAGTGTAGAATTTCCACTCCTGGGAAATTTTTATTCCCTTTCTTCCAAGTTTGGAAGGTATCAAAGGCAGCTAACTGCAAGGGGTAAGATATTATCAATCATTGACTTAGAATCAGAAAGCAATTTCTCCTCAGATTCCTCCTTGTTTTGGAATTCTTCCTTTGTTTTTGCTTTTCTKTATCTAAAATGCCTGATATTTTAATTCTTTGGATCAGATAATTTAAGAATATTTCACACTCTCAATCTTCTTTGTATCACAGACCAAAGCAACATACCTCCTCTCTCTGGGTAGGGAGAGCATGCCCCAAGATATTGCTTTTTATTAAAGATCTAAACCTTTTGTAACAAATGTCAAGAAGGCTCTGCCATGTTCTCCAGTGGATGTACAAAGGACAGGTAGATGAACTAGATTTTCTAATGGGTTCTTCTGGAATTAACATTGATTATAGACTGTAGTACCATCATTCTCCCCCATGATACTGAGAGCTAGCTAGACTTGGCAATAGAAGGGAGTCTTAYTCTCAATTCTATACTGCAACTTCTTCATAAATATTTTTTTAAAAGTCAGTTAACTTTTGTGGAAGTAATTTTGGGGCACCAGATATTTGCTGTGGCAGARCCTAAGACCATGTAGTTACATTTTGAGAGGATTCAATATGAAGAATCTGAACATAAATATCTATTTTAAGAGTTCTGATCAGAATATATGTGASAACTGTTAGAAAGTGAGGAAAGAACCTTGCTGGAACACAGCAAAAGGCAGAAGTGGCAGTCTGACATTGAATGCTGACCACAATAACTATTGTTTAACTCCAATTAATGAATCGAACACAATTTGTTAAGGCAAATGAGGAACTCTAGTTCAAAGTTGCATGTTATTATTTTTCTGGTAAAAGATTTGGCTAAGTTCCTGGTTCATTAGTCTATCATTCAGACAGGTTTCTGTTGAAGACAGCAGTAGTTTAGGTGTGTTTCATGGAACATGTTCCTCTATTCTCCCTCCTCTCTTTCATACAGTATCAGATKAATTCCTTTTCTGGAAGATGAGCTTTCCTGGAGGGGCAACTCTCAACACTAATCCAAGGAAAAACTCTGGAACTGCCAATGAGAATAAAAGCCAGAACAAAAATTAGTTACAACCATTAGAATCTCATTTGGGATTCCATGTGAAAATGCCAAATTGCCCAAGGATGTTTTTCTCTCTTTTCTTTTTCTGTGTAAATTTATTATTTAGGTTCATTTCATTAATTTAAAAAATTGATTATTTTAACAAATGTAAGTATGAATTTAACAAATGGAAGTATGCACTCAAATCTGAATTTTCTTATAATCAAGAAGAAAAACGTTCATACTGTAGAGAAAAGTCTTTTGGTGATGTTTATATACTATGCATGTCGGAAGAGAATTGAATAGTGTTACAGACACAAGGGAGAAAGTAGAATGACTAAACAGGTTTTGAAAATATTACTRCAGCTGATACTAGTTTTGTAGCTTTTTTGTTTTTTAATTCCGTTGCTACATCTACTGCTATATCTAGTACTGCTATGTCTGCTCTGCTTTCTTTCTCTGCTGAATGCAAATATCCTAGGAAATTATTGGTATTTGTACTGTGTTAGAGGAACTATGCAAATAGTATAAAGAAAATTAAAAATGTGTGCAAAAATGTAAAGCTTCAGCTAATGAATAACATTCATTGAAACATCCTTGAGAATCTAAAGTAGTCATTTGCCAAAAWGGTCTATTTTGACAGTATAGACATTTTCATTCTATTTTCATTCAATTTCATTAACTGTTGAGTCTTGCTTTCTRATATGTAGGTAAAGGTGGAAAATTGAAATGTTCTCAGGGTATTGTTTAACAGCATTTCATCTTTTTTAGAAGAAGAGAACTAAGCCCCAATGCTTTTGTGGCTTCTCTTGACAGAGAAATTTGTGAAGCACTAACTTGCTTGCTTTTTTTGCTTTTTTTTTTTTTTTTTTTTTTTTTCCCTGAGGACTAGTAAAATATGAAGGTATGAATGATTTTTGAGAATTACAACATTTTAAAAGTCTCTGGGCAGGGTATTGTGAAAGGGCAGTATTATCTCTTGTGAAGGAGGAAAAATAAATGTTAATCTCAAGGATAAGAAAAGAAAGGGAGCAGAAAAACTTAAAACTCAATTTCCAATGTTGTGCTAATGAAATAAAAAACAGTGAACCTTCATTTCATATTGCAAAATGTTCCTTCCTTTTTAGTTATTTTTTCTTTAAGCTCATATAAACCTCTGTGAATGTGTTAGTATTACTGTCATTATGCCAATTCAGTTAGTGTAAATAGGAATATAGGTGAAATGCCAATGACATATTTGTTTTAATCAAATTCTGTTCTTCTGTGAGTACAACTAAAAGACACAATGGTACAAATACAGGTGACAGGTTAATATACAGGCAGTAYTTTAGCTTTTGTACTATTATTATTCTCTATGCATCTAGAATTTCTATCAAAAGTAATGGAGGAGGTTTGTAAAAGAAATGCTGTTTCACTAAATATGGGATGAAATAATTAGGGCTTTCCTAGGGTATCAATTAGATGATGACTAGATGAGATGGGCACTCTATTTCTGTTCAAAAGTATACACTCATGATCAARCTCTTATGTATCTGTGTGACAAGTTTTAGGGTAAAGTGCTTCAGAGAGCTTTTCTTTATTACYTTCTTAATTTAAGTCATTAAAAAAGACTCTCTTTAATTTGTACCATGGAAAGATTATTTCTGTGCTCTGAAATGAACATTTTAAGAGAAAATACAGTCTGTGATCTCACTAAAGCTACTACACTATCCACRACATGGAAAAATTGCATACCTGATTAGCTAGTATTTCTAAAAGAGAATTTCCCAATTAGATTGTTTACATTTGGATTCTCTTCACTTTTCTGTGGCCAGTAAGTTTGTTTRCATTTGGATCCCTCTCAGTTTTCTGTGGCCAGTAAAGAACAAAAGCAATTAAAATATTTAGAGGGATTACTTCATTTCAAACAAAAGAAACCGTTTGCATTGTTGATTTAAGAAAGGCAAGAAGATAATACATCGTTTTGGGTTTACTAATCTCAACTTGAATGATTTGGTGTTGGGTATACCCAGTAACATCCACACTTTTAGAAYTGGTTTAAGTCTTTAAGATTATTTCTCTATGAGTTTATCTAACTTTAGTTGACTTCAACTCTGCAAAGAAGACTTGGCCAGAACATGTGATCAACATTAGCCCAGCAAAGGGTGTAGTGTGAAAAAAAAAGGCGGATATTTACCTTCCACATACCGTGCATTCTACAATGCCAGTTAYAACCCTAATCAAGACCATTAAGACTCATCCTTCGGGAAAACTGGGGAAATGAGAGRTACTTAGTTGAATTGTATTAAAATGCATTGAGGTATTGTATTAAATTGAATTGTATTAAAATGTRTTGAATTGTATTAAAATTGTATTAAAAATCTTAATTCTTATGCATATCTGTTAAACATTATTTAAGGAAATATAGAAATTTTCCAGAAGCTGAGACAATGCTGTCATTTGCACTCAGAGTCAATCAAATTAGGTCTTGAGGGTACATTGTTAGAGATTTATGTAAAGATGTATTATGTTCTGTCGCTTACATTGAGAATCGCTGACATACCTGCAGTGGGATGGATGGCTTCACTAGTCGTGAGGGTACATTGATCTCCTGCCAAATTTTGCTGAAATACAGAAATACATGTAGCATATTTCTTACTCCACTGATTTTCTTTTAAATCACATCTAAGTTTTGCAAATGCTTATTATACAGCTGGCTTTAGGATAGAGAGAAATAAGCAGGTACATAGGGTGGCCAGTTTCTGTGACAGGATTAAACAGCCTTTGTAAGAGGCAGAGGAAATGGATAACTATACAGCCCTGTCAGCCTACACTAAATTTGGTGGTTGCACAGTCGTCTCCAAAGACCCAGTTAAATCAATGGTCAGCAGCTGGTTTTAGCTCCTTCTTCCAACAGCTGTAGCATCTTGCTCTGCTCATCTCTCAGGCTTTATTTTAAGGTCAGTAGCCCCTTTCTGTCCCTAACCCCCCAGCCCAGCCTCATCTTTTCCTCTTTCCCATGGTAGGAGYGTTATCCTCCATGGGATATCCATGCGTTATCCTTCCACACTGGGTGCATGTTGTGTGCTAGACGTATCACACAACATGCACCCAGTGTGGGAGGATAATGTGTATCTTTCCATAAAACTCTGTATGGGAGGTTATGGTGACAGCTGTGATTTTTTTATCAAATCAGCTTGTAATTGAGGGATTTTTCAAGAAAAAAGTGGGAAAAGACTTCTGGACCCTTTTGACATTCTATAGCCTTCTGAAGCCTCCACATCCTGTCTCAGGCCTCTCACCAACTTCATAGCCTGGAAAGTCACTGAGCACTCACAGCCCCCATAATCCCCACAGGCCCTTCCTGTTTCCTCCTATGCTGCTTCCCCAATACTCCTTGAGGTCCTCCAAACCTTCCTACCTCAGCAGATACACAGTGCCTAATTGAACTCCCAGATTCCTCTATCCCAACTCACTCGCATGTGAAATGCTCTTTGCCACCACCTAGTTTTGCCTACATTGTTGAGGTGCCTCAAGCCACTTCTGAGATTATTTTTGAGATATACATGCCCAGAAACATGTTGCTACCTAGTCTTTATCCTACCATAACTCAGATAAATAATTATCTCAAAACAGCTTTCATAAAACTATGAATCATTTATTTTGTTCCCAGTCACCTGGAATTACTAGAAGCTTCTAACTCTGGTCTGTGTTGGTTTGAAAGACGGTCCAAGAGTCTTTCTTCATGCATTTTAGATACTGAATTCTCCATAAGTCATGAACACATTCTCCCAAGATCCCTCACGTCCTCTCTAAAGTAATATGGCCCCCTGCAAACATGTTTGGTGGTGAGGAGATTCACGAGTGGGAGGTGCTCCCTTCTACTCTCAAGTCACTACTTGTCTACAGATCCCAGTTTATTGTCCTACATTAGACAGTATCAAATCAAGCAAATATGTTTTTTTATTATTTGGGGGTATAAAATAGCAGATTCTTAGAAAATGAACACATAAACTTTTATTTTCCTTTTTTAATAATTTATCACCCCCACTTTTCCTGTCACTTTGCATTAAAGCATCTTGTGCCCAGCTTTAAAGCTCTTTTACCTTCTACTTCTGCCTTTATTGCTGTCCTATTCTTTGGTCTGGCACTAACATGGTTGGCTTGCRGTGTTTCATGCATTTCTGTAACAATTTTTCCAGGACTGAAACACCCTTATAAAATTAGTTGTGGTACCTGAAGGCAGTTGGCAATTAATAAAGACTAGGGAAAATACTCCTCAAGGCTTTTAAAGTTTTCTTCTACTTGTACCATATCTTGGCGATAAAAAAATAAATTATGTCAGAATGAAAGGTGCCTATTTGTTGGAAGAACACAGCTGTGCCTAAAAATGTAATATTATATCCTGTCAATTACTGAACCTATATCCTGACATTTACAGAACCACAGAATCACAGAATGGCTGAGGTTGGAAGACACCACTGGAGACCGTTTTTTCCAAAATCTGTATTCAGAGCAGATACAGCTGGAGCAGGTTTCTCAGGACTGTATCTGGCTGGATTTTTAATATCTCCAGCAATGGAAACTCTCCCAACTCTCTGGRCAACCTCTGCCAGTGCTKKAYTACWCCTGTARTAAAGAAGTTTTTTCTTTCACTTAAGTGTAATTTCATGTGTTTCATTTTGTCATTGTCACTTGTATCACTGAGGACAGCCTGGGTCCACTTTTTTTGTTCCAATCATCACATGTTTATGCAGATTGACAAGATCCCACTTGAAACTTCTCCAGACTCAGAAGTCACAATTCTCTCACCCTCTGATTGCATGTCAGAGTCAGATGCTCACAGACATTAATCACTTTGTAGCCCTTTGCTGGACTCTTTGCACCTTGGCTCATCCTGTCTGGATGCTGGCACGACCCTCTTGTGTATCAGCTCCTCCCCTGGTTTGGGGCATTTGTAAACTTTCTGAGGATACACCCTCTGTCCTGCCTGTGATTTTGTCCCACCATCCAGGTCACTAATAAAGATTTTTAGCAATATCAGGTCCCTCAGTKGTGTCCAGTAGTGCCTGGCTTCAGCTGGCTTTGTGCATCTGACTGCAACCCYTTGAGCCCAGCAGCTGAGCCAGTTTTCAATCTACCTCACGGACCACTTACCTAGCCCATGGTATTTTGTCTAAGGGGTTATGGGAAACAGTGTCAAAAGCCTTGCTAAAGCCAAAGCAAACAATGTCCACTGGTTGTTTTTTTCTCTCGTCCAACAAGGCAGTAACTTCATCAAGTTGGTCAGACAGGATGTCTCTCATAAATCCATGCTGARTCCTTCCAGTCACATTCTTATCTTTAATATGTTTGGGTATGGCTTCCAGGATTACATGGCCAATCACCTTCCGTGGGATTGAGGTGAGTCTTGCCAGCCTGTAATCCTCCTGCTTGACCTTCTTGAAGATAGGAATAACATTTGCTTTCTTCCAAGCCTTGGGAACCTCCCACAATACCCACAACTTTTCAAAGATTATCAAGAGTGGCTTTGGAATGTCATCAGCCAGCTCYCTCAGCACTTGGTGCCATGGATCTGTGCATGTTGTCTGTTTAAATGCTCCTTGACCTGATCCTCCTYCACTGAAGGTACRCCTTCCCRGCTCCAGACTTTYCCTCTGGTCTCAGGGATGTGGGGTTGCTGAAGGCAGGTCTTACCCATAAAAACAGTGGCAAAGAAAATGTGTAGAATCTTGGCCTTTTTCATGTAGTAGAGGAATTATACAGAAGCAGCAACTGAACACAACACCAGTTTCCAATGCTAGGAGTCAACAAAGAAGAGTTAATATGACCCTCAAATATATGGAGATTAGGAGAAAAAGATAGAAAATTTRTATCTGTATCCAATACTGGTAAGAACACTACTAGAACGAAGTRCCTAATTCTTATGGTAAATAATTTAAAAGCAACAGTTAAAAAGCTGCACTTAGGATTTGAAAATTGGTAGATACTATACATGGTGAGAGATAGTAAAAGTTCAGCATGTTGAAAAAAAGAGGAGTGAAGAAGTTGGAGACTAATGCTGCTGAAGATCTCAAACCAACACCAGAAACTTCTAAGAATAATTAATTCCTAAACCCAAAAGTGTTCGTGCCAAGCACAAATTACTCAGCTTGTTGGTATAGGAGTTGACCCAAAATGTAGGAAGGACAAAAGATCAGCTATTGTAGCAGTTTTTGTGTTTTTCTCATAATTTAGAATGGAGATTAACTGTTAGATTCTGTATACTACGTGACACCAAAGATACTGACCCAAACTTAAAATTTTAATGACAATTGAAGAAAGAAGAAACATTTTTATGCTTAGCACAACTTTAGTATTAGATAACAACACATTCTCTGGGATTATTCAGCTTGGGAAAGAGAAGGCTTTGGGGTGAACTAATTGTGGCCTTCCAGTGCCTGAAGGGAGCCTACAAGAAAGATGGAGAGAAATGATTTATGGGGGCATGCAGTGATAGGGTAAGGGGGAATGATTTCAAACTGAAAGAGAATAGGTTTAGATTAGATAATAGGAAAAAATCCTTTACTGTGTGCGTGTTGAGGCACTGTGACAGGTTGTCCAGAGAAGTTGTGGATGCCCTATCCCTGGAAGTGTTCAAGGCCAGGYTGGATGGCCTTAGAAACCTGGTCTAGTGGAAGATGTCCCTATCCATGGCAGGAGACTTGGAACTAGGGCATTTGTAAGGTCCCTTCCATCTCAGGCTGTTTGGTGATTCAAGGATTTAGTTGGTGAGCTTGGGTGCCCACAATTCTTCCTCCAGTCTTGGCTTTGTACATGCCCTGAAAAATACATTGTGACTTATTGTCATATGAAGGGCTGTCCATATGTACAACTTCCTGTCCAGTGGAAATCAGGACACAGAGGAGAAGGAGAGATGATGGGAATATGGGATGATTTCMATTTTTTCCAGCAAGACATGGTTGGGGTTCTCTGCTTGATGGTGGAACACTCCTAAGTCTCACTATGCATGTTAAAATACATAAAGAATTGTTACTCCAGAAGCTGCTTCCAAATTGCATGACAAGTGTACACTTATTGCTAACTTCACATATTTCMCTCTGGCTATGACTTCCAGATGGCTTACATTTGGTCTTTTCCTTTTTTTTCCATCTACTTTATAATGCTCAAAAAGAATATCCAAATATGTGTCCAACTTCAAAAAAAATTTAGCATTGYCTTGCATTACTAGGGCAAAACTTTGAACGTGGAATTAGATATCTCAGTCTCTACTTGATGTTTTGGCATTCTTGAAGACACACTGTTCCTACTGAGATAGTTTTCAATTTCTTTAGAGTTTTGTTATGGTGTTCTGGTTTGGTGGCTACAGAAACAAAACAATACCCTTTGTGATTTCTACATGGTGTAGAGTACACTTTGGATAAATTTATAATGCCAGAAGTATTCACTTAGAGCTTCTTCATCCTGACTGCATCCCATATTAAAACTTTGCAATTCTATCAGTTTAATGAAATAAGGATGCTTCCTTTAAAATCTCAGCATTGTGGCTTGCATTCACAAGAATTGTTAAAACACTGACAATAACAGAGTAATTAACAGATGAAACGCTTGTTTAATTAATGCGTTGATCAGATCTTATTTTGTCATGGGAAGAGGAAGCTGACCAGGTCCACCTCATCCACCCTGCGTTAGTGATACATTAATTTAATGCCGTCACCTTAAGTAGCTTATACACACGCACATACAATTTTCTTCCACTCACTCATGCTCTTTCATGTTATTCCRTTTTACATGCTTTACAAGGATAGGTGTGGTTCTTTCTTTATTTCTCTAATTCCCTTGCCATGTTCTGTTTAAATTATTCCAGTTGTAAGCACAGACAAGTTGATACATGCACATTAGTTTCGGCACACGTTTGACATTATTATTTTAGATGGTTTTTAAGATTATAGGGAAAGATGGCTGCAAAACCAAAACACTTTTCAGTCTAATTAATTTATATCCTTTCTTGTAATCAGTTTGGTTTATGTATCTCTTCACTCTTTCATTTGATCTCTACTTTTGTCTGATATTCAAAAAAAATGAACATCTTATTTAAAAAATAAAATTTAGCAGTTTTAATTTCCTTTTTCATTGTCTTGCTATGAGTAAATGACATTGAGAAGCTTTTATCTTCACATTATTGCATTGTTGACTACCACAAAATAAAAGAGCTTTGGCTAATTATGTGAAAATTAAACTGATCTAAATTCAAATTTTATCAGATTACCATATGCTATCTGTAATATCATCTGCAYATATCTCTGTCATTGACATATGCAGATCCAGCAGACACAGACCTGCATTGTGAGGATGCACAACTTTAAGRACAGCATGAACTGTCCATTAAAGGGCAAACCTTCCTGGATTTTCCACCCTGAATTTGTTCTTGGGTTTTTGTACGAAGAATTAAACTAAACATTAGAACAAAGGYTTGGTCCTTCAGATTCCAAGTGATATAATGATCCATTATTTTGCTGGATTTCAGAACCAGAATTATGGTGATGGCAGTCCTCCTTATAGGCCTGACACTGCTTCTTGGAGTTTTTAATAGAAATCCAAATTTTTTGCAAAGTAAATGCAAATTAGATGTTCTAGTTTTAAGACTTTGTCCTCACTTTTTAGAAGACTAAGTGAAAACATGGGGTGGTTGCCTAAGAGTACAGTCTCGTCAGAGGTTTCCTTTGCATAAAAAAAAAATTAGCAAACAGTTTTTAAGGTGAGACAGATTTTTTCTTAATTTTCCCTTGCAGGGAGCTGCAATGAAAATGTGCTAATTGGAATCCATGGAGGAAGAAAAGAAAGAAAATATGGATGAGTAATCAGTAACATACAGCTGGATTTATTAAAGCACCCAAGGAACTGATATTAGAAAGGGGAAAAAGAAAAATTATGAATACAGAAAGCAGACATAATTAACATAAATGGTGGTATTCAATCGCACAAGCAGAGTCCCTGAAGTGACTCATCAGTATTGCTAGAATATTTTATCCACTGTGATACTAAATATAATTTCTCCATCTGTAAAAACTAAGCCTATTCCTGGAGCAAAAAAGTTTCTATCTCAGACATTTAAGAATAAAAAAGTCCTTTTTTCCAGTTAAATTTTTATGAACTGAGTTTGTAATACACACATCTTTCACTTGGCTTCTGTATATTGATATAGGAATTCATTACAGAATTCATAGCACAGGACTTATTCAGACTCACAGACACAAAACTCCCCCAGCCTCACCAGCTGATGGCCAATGGAAGCCAAAATGTTTGTAAGAGCCACCTTCTTCAATTGTTGATATTCGGGGTGCTTGAATTCCTCACCTTTATCTATCATCATCTTTACTCTCCAGCCCTCCAGTCTTTCCACATCCTTTGTGCTCCACCCAATGGCTTTGGGGAAGTCCTCTTTCATGTTTTCGTACTKCAGGGAACCACCATCCCTCCAAGGCTCTCATTATCCTAGGAAAGGCTGCTCAGTGTGGCGTACAGTGAGTCAGTCAAACCGTGTTTATGGACTTTGCAAAGATAGCATTTCTTTCTCCTGTAGGACAAGAGTGTGCTCAAATCAACCTCCTCCCTCATTTTCTCTCCTCCCAGTACTCTCCTTTCCCATCCCCAGAGACTGAAAGGCTGAGCAAGCCATAGAGGACACTGCCTGAAAATAATGAAAAAAATAACTACAGAGAAATTAGAGGAGGGATAACAGAGTGAAAGGGGAACGTGTGGGAAAACCTGAATGAACAGGTGGGGAAGAAATTCATAAAGGAGAGAAAAGGAATCAATGTCTAGAGACAGTMAGGTAACAAGATTGGACAGGAAACAAAATAATGAAAAGAATAAAAGAATATGGAAATATACGAATAATTAGGAAGCAAGAAAAASTGTACCAAAGAAAAATAAAGCTATGTTGAAAAGCCAGCTTTAAAAAAAAAGATTTTTTTTCTTGTCAGTGCTTGAGAAGAAATAAATACTACTGTGAGAAATGTCTCAGCATAAGTTAGGGACATGATTCACAAGAACTAAGATAGGAAAACAAGGAGGAAATTTGCAAAGAGAAAAAAAAAGAAGGTAAGAATGGAAGGTAGAGGACGAGTAGTGAAGACATTTTTCGTGTTTGTTCTACCTTCTTTCCTTAGTAATGAGCGGGGAGTGCTTGCCTAATGGAGTCTCACCCCGGGGGCAGACAGGAGTGCCTCAGCTCACCTGGTAGCCAGCACCTCTCCCCATTTCAGGAGYTGTATTCACAGGCTGGAAAGACACTCCAGGAGAATCCCAGCATGTGCCAGCAAGGAGAAGGGGTGAACACCTCCATACCAAAATTCATGCCCCCCTCCTCATATAAACAGAAGAAAAAAAAAGGTGGCTTAGTGTCGGTGGTAGAGTTCACAAAGCTCTCAGCACTTCTGGTCTGTGTGTTAACATAAGGTCCTGAAGTGTTTTTATGAATGGAATGGGGAGGACCAGTTTTCTTCATCACCTGTGCTGTTGGCTGATATAAAAACACTGGGCTCATGGTAGTCACTGCCTTTTGGTCTCACTTGATATCCTTTGTTGCCTAATGGGGCACTGCAGTGTTAGGCCAATACAGTGGTTGTACATTATTCATCAGTCCAACCGACTCAGTTTAAGCAGTTTCCAGTCTGTACGCAGGCAAGTAGACTGTAAGGAAAACAAAGTTCAGGTTAGACTTGTCTTGTCTACAGAAGGCAAATTCAAGGGTCTGTACCTTCATTAGCACATGCATATATTCTTATGACTTTGGTTAGGTAAAAAAAACCAAAAAAGCATACAAAAAAACCAGCCAAACAAGGAGACATGGTACTATATAGGTTTCCCCTTTTTTTTTTTTTGCTTAGTCTTCATATGAGCAGGTCTAGTCAAAGACTGTCAAACTCCCTGTGTACCTCAGGCATGTGTATGCAAGTGAAGCTGTCATTTCACACTTACTAGAACTGGAYAAATACATAGGTGGTTTCCATAAGCTTATTTTCTTTTTGAATGTGCTATATCAAATCTGAATATTCCACCCATTAACAGCAGAACACCTTGAGATTTTATAAGTGTATGGTATTATTTATTCTAATTAAATATAAAATAAATCATTTTTGAAACAAATACATTCAGTTGGTGAAGAGATGTTTTGAACCAATTTAAGAGACTTGAAGCAAGTGATATCGTTTCTGATGAGTTCAGCAAGGCAAGCTCAGTCATGCCAGCTTGGTGAGAAAGCTGAACCTCACCCAGCTGTGAGATTTTGCACTGGAACCTCAAAGCATCATGAGCAATTACGTTTGAATGTGGGCAATCATTGCAGCTAAAGCAGCAAAATATTTGGTGAAAAAGCAATCTGCTTAAAGATAGCTGAAGTGTGGTGATTTTTTTACCCAGAACGAGTCATTTCTGTGTGCATGAAACATGCCCAGCCTTTGCATGGGTCTACAAGATGGGATGGGGGTGGCAGCAGAGGGGSAGCACAGCTTGTGGAAGTGAAGGCAAACCAATTGTGGTGCAAGAACAGCACCAGCTGCTTACAAAGATCCTATCCTGCTTGCGTGTAAACACAGTCTGCACCACTAACTGTTATAAGAGCCAGCCTTCCACAAAAGGAGTGAGAAAGCAGAGATGCCAGGTTTCTCTGTTTTCATGGCTGACTGATGCAGCCCAATGGTTAAGTAGTCCTCCATTA
>NW_026623895.1:49050-93253 GCF_030028575.1 Malurus melanocephalus | reverse complement strand
CTTTAGTTAAAAAAAAAAAAAAAAAAAAAAAAAAAAAAAAAAAAAAAAAAAAAAAAAAAAAAAAAGGTGGAACTTCCAATCCTGGTATTTATGGCACTTAGAAGTAACTTTTAGCAGAGACTTTCTGCAAAGATGGGGTAATGTGACAAAAACATCTTTGAGGGCTGCCACATCTCCAGTGATTAACAACTGAGTGATTGCCTACCACAACMTGTTAAGTTCCTCCTTCCAGATGCAGCTAGAATTTGTGTGGGAATTGCCTAAACATCTGTAATATATTTGGCTTTGCCAGGGCAATCATGTAGGTACATAAGAGAAGTATTTACAGGTCACCACCAACAAAGTAGACAAGCAATGGTAAAGAGAAAAAGAATAGCACATTAGTTATGGTTTTAACTTCTTTAATTAGGAAGRCTATACAGAATTACAAAGCTTGGTTCAATGCATAACTAATTTTCAAAACTTCCCCAACTTTCTCCTTTTATGTACCGTTTTTCTCATCTTTGGGTTATCATCTTTTCTTTCATGACTTCTGTGTCAAAAATTAATATTAAAACATACCTGTCCAAAAAGAAACTCTGTATATCTGTAATAAAAAAAACACTCCTTAGGACTTAAGTAAACCAAAGACTTAAATCAAATTCCTATGAAATGTGCAAGTGCTCAGTGTAGGTTCATTTCAAAGCCTTACTAGCATGAGTAATGTCCAGTATCACAGCATTGTCACACAAAAATTAAAAGCACAAACTGGTTGAGTACAGTTATACAGAAGAATCTCAAATGTCACTTCAAAATACAAGACTACTTCCATTGTTTTAATTGGAGGAAGAAGGCAAATGCAAATACTTAAAGATCAGAATTATAACAATATTGCCCTATGAAAACCACTTTTTCCTTAGGAAAAATGAAGTCATTTGGAAGTGTTCACTTTTAATATAGTGCATTTATACTGTCAACAGAGTCATAAAGCAGAAAAGCAGATGAAATRCATTTGGTAAGGAGTGTTTTCACAAAAAGAGAAAAGCCAATATTATCATTCCTGCTATTATCTCTTATTAAATGCACCTAATTCTAAAATTACATTGTAAATATAGTATTAAAGGCTATGCACCTGCACAGAAATCTTTGTGCTATAATATTGCATGATTAAAGAGGAGATGAGAAAAAATAAATGAGTTTATATTATTTCAACACTTAATGTATACTTCCAATTTGGTTTTCATTCCATAATAGGTAGTTCAGTATCAACTTTCTCCAAATAGCTTTCATTCATGTCTGTAAATTAAATAACATACCTTTAATAGTCTGAAAATGTTACTGTCTTGAAAATAAATTGTAGGATTACTAAATTATTACTTTTGCATGCCCTTAGGAGAACTTTCTGTTTACATAGAATAAATTATTTTAAAATACTGTTTCTTTTATTGAGTATTTTCTGGAAGCCAAATGATGAATTCCTGTTATTGGACATTCAGTCACCAGTTCAAAACATTCATAAGAAGCCATAGCTAAAATTTCTGGTTATGTAATAAATGGCCATGTAGAAATAAATAACCTTCTGAAGTCACACTCTAGCTTTCAAAGGTGATATACAACTTTAATTTTTACAAAGCAATGTTTTTCAACCTTGTATCAAAGATACTAAAAGAATTTGCCATGGAGAGTTTGAAATATTAATGTTGATATTTATTTAAATTATATTTAAATATAGGGGACATTAAAAATATCAATTCTTGTTAGTCTGAGGAACATTGAGCTTGTTCTTCTCCAGAGATGCCCAAAGCCATCATGCCAAGATGAGCTTGGGAGAAGGTACATTAACTGCTCCATGGAAGACCTGAGCAGGACTGACCACACAGGGTGCCCACAGAAGACCAAGGCAAGTAGGCAGATACTTAACTTAAATAATGATAGGATATCCTAAATCAATGCCTTCCCCAGCCTTAGCAGAATTAAGGCCACATATTTTTTATTTCCTCTACAACTGTCCTAAATATCAAGTTAATTGGGGTAGAGCCACTTTTCCTATTGAGGTTGGGCCTTACTTGGTCAGGAATGGACATTGTGAGGAATCAAGAGGGAGCTTAGTGATTGAGGCACTCAGTGTGCCCTAATCCTAATAGCCAGCACTTTTAATTTATGGACAATTTRACACTAGCATATTTCAAATAGTAGTTATGGGCTTGATGCAGATTACACAGTTTGACCTTTGTGAAATTATAGTCCCTTCTGACCTTGAAATCCGTGATACGTTAATGCCCTTAATATGATTCATACTCCTAAATTCCTAAAACTCTTTATAAACAAGATGAAAATGTAGTTTATTAATTCATATATTAATCTAACAACCCATGTTGCTGGAACTGCATTTGGTTTAACTGATTAATTGCTGCTTTCTTTATATTTATTTTGGGTTTTCAATTGCAATGCAGTTTATTGCGTTCAATTGCAAACTGCAGTTTATTTAAACTGAAATTGTGAAGGAGTTTTGGAAAATAKCCTGTGGTCAGCTAAAGCCCTGTTTGTAATAAATTCTTTTGTTTTTAAAGAAATGTGCACAATGACTGGGTTTACCTAGTGAGTCTATGGTTGCAATGCATTTTTAGCTAATATTTATGWTCTTAAAAACTACAAAGCATAAAAAGAAATAAGAGCTTTTTCTGACAGAGTATATAAGGATTTCATATCCGTTTTGGAGAACAGAGATTTCTTCAGCATTCTGTGAGWTTTTTGTTGAGGGGACAGAGTGAAGACTTCATGTAAAAGACCTAATRTAAAAAATAAGCTTTTTATTGACTRAGAAGCAARTTTCTACAATTACATGCTTGTACATACTGCCTTCTMCATTTGAAAGTTGGTTCCAGTGTCAGGTGAATTGTTACAAGAATCACAGTATGTTGAAGCTTTATTCTTGTGAGGAGACAGTCCTATGGCATGGAAATAAGTTTGTTTTTGATGTTTCTCATGGTCTGCAAGCCTGCACACATGAAAGCTTATACATAGCCCATTTTATAATTGATACTTTTTGTATATTATGCCATGAATATTGATGTAATTTAAATTCAAACACACTCTTGTCCTCTAGCTTTGAAAACATTTCTTCACATGCTAAACTGTAACTCATTGAGATCASTAGTAGTTTTCATGCACATCATTAAATGTTTTCAAGACTAGGACATTTTTTTGGTCAGGAAATTCAAAAAGATAATTTACATATACTTACCAAATATCATTATATTGCATAACATACAAAACTGCACAAGATGTTGGCAGAACATGTTTACTGAGTGAGAGTTGGAATCCATGCTGAAATATCTGCCTTTCTTATCATCACTTCAATCAAAAAATAAGTAGTAGTGATGAAAAACAAAAATGTTGTTTGGAACACACAACCAGCAAACTTAAACGTCCCAGAGAGACAGAGAAATTTTGAAAATAATTGTATTTCACATTTGTGACACAAGGCATGAGAAATATTTTGAAGTGCTTTGAAATTAAACACARCTCTAGACAGTCTCTTACTTTGTGCCTCTCCTCTCACTGTTGGAGAAACGTGAATATGTGAAGAGGCATATGCCATGCTGTAGTCACTTGTAAATTAGAGATTACAGAAAAGAATGGATTCTCAGTTAAAAAATAGGCAAGTGGTTACACTTTTAATGGAATACTGGAAAGAGTATTTGATCAATGGTTTAGCTGCCTTATTGGATAGACAAGAGCATTGGTGTCACATCATCTGAGTATTTTAAATTAGGCAAACAGTTTTACTAGTAATGTAAAACATCTCTATCAGAGATGTTAGGCACAGCACAAAACTTAGAGCTCCCATTTAACTAAGGATTAACAGGAAAATTATCTCTGGCTACACTCCTAACCCMCAGTTGCACTGCATTTGGTTGGAAAACTGCAGTTCAGACACCAAAGTCGGATTGCAGCTATATTCTTCATCTCTACAACATTTATCTGCTTACATACTCAGTTGTAATTAAGCAGTTATAAGTATATACTTAAATTTGTACCTTTTCCCAAAAAGRATATCATTAAGCAATGTTAAATGTTCAACATATAAATGTATGTCATCCTATTTGTGTTTGTCAGCTGCATTTCAGGGTCTTATTATTGTTCATCTCAGTAGMTGTATAACAATTGTCCAAGCAATAAGACAAGAGGCGATAGGCAGAAACTGGTGTACARGAAATTCTGCTTCTTCTTCGTGGAGAATTGGCCTTCTTTCACCAAGTGTGAGGAAGAACTTCTTTACTGTGTGGTGAGCACGCASTTGAACRGATTGTCCAGAGAGGGTGTGGAGTCTCCCTCACTGGAGATATTCRGRAACTGTCTGGATACAATCCTGCATCATGGGCTTCAGGATGATCCTGTTTGATCCAAGAGTTTGGACCCAATGAGCCATTGTGGTCCCTTCCAATCTTATCCATTCTGTGATTCTGTAATCTATGTTTAAAAAGAACACCTCTGAGAAAGGTGCCTTGTAGTTGAAAAAGAAAACCTTAGCCCTTGTAAAGCTAAGTATTCTTATTGCATATTCCCACTAAAACCCTTTATCTTGGCAAGTAGGCTATACCASTCTATTTATGTGAATATTCCCCTATGCACATCAACATGCCCACACACACTGAACTTACTGGCACATAGGCAACAGAGTGGTCAGAAATGAGCATATGAAGATGTGCCTGTTACATCATACATCAATATGGATATTAGAGCTTTTCAAATCACAGGTGTAGTTTGTGGTGCCTCTACCATGGTTTCTAAATGTCCATTTCCTGCAAAGTGTTAAAAGTCCTTTYAAGTAGTATAGGATGGTTTTTAATAAGTTTTGGGTAGTGATGAAAAATCATAGAATGGCCTGGGTTGGAAAAGRCCTCGAAGATACTCTAGTTCCAACCACCCTGTTGTGGGTGGGGACACCTTCCACTAGAACATGTTGCTCAGAGCTCCATCCAACCTGGCCTTGAGCACTTCCAGGGATGGGGCAACCTCAGGCAGGAGAGCCTCTGCCTGTGTCTCATCACACTCAACAAAGAGTTTTTCCTAACATCAAATYTAAACCTACTCTCTTTCATTTTGAAGCCATTCCCCCTTGTCCTGTTACTACATGCCCTCGTAAATATTTTCTTCCATCTTTCTTGTAGGCTCCCTTCAGGCGAAGGGAAGGCCACAATTAGGTCACCCCAAAACCTTCTTTTTTTCAGGCTGCATAATCCCAGTTCTCTCAGCCTTTCCTTGTATGAGAGATGCCCCACCCTTCTAATCAACTCAGTGGCCCTYCTCTAGACTCACTCCGATTACCTCAGATTGCCAGAAAACCAGATTTTTGAATTTTGAATCTTTAGGTTAATGAATACTATTCTAGTAAACATTTTGCTCTTCTAAATTGGTGGGGAAATGTTGTTCTTCACAGTGCAGAGTTTGTAGGCAGTCTTATGGTTTGCCCAGAAGATACTCTGTGAAGGTGAAGGTGTCTCAGAGGCTGGCAGGGAGCCAGTCCTTTCTTTGTTAAAGTTTATTGGTCTTCACTTTGAAGGCTCAAAAGTTTTGGCCATCTTTCCCAGGAGGTGTATCCAAGTGCTCCTCGTGTGTAATAGCAGGTTTGATTTTGCCTGTCGCAGGAAATGTGGGATGTCACTTCTGAAGTGGGATGTCATTCTGTCCCCAACTTCCCTAGTGCAGTACCAGGGCTGTGAACCATCTGAGAGCAATTGTGCCACATTTTTCACTAAGACTAATTATAGCTCCAGTAAACTGTTGGAGGATGTTCTTGTGATATCTCAGAATATAGTTCTGTACCATTCCCCACAAAGAATTTTATACCAGCAGTCTGGTCTAGTTATATCTGATATATTTGATCATTGATCAAATCAGAGCACATCGATACTTATATTTTATAAAAAATGAAGGCAGCAGCCACACCTTCCCCCAAGTGGCAGTGCCTCTTCTAAAGCCTTTATCCCAGGGAACAGACTGCCAGGTGAAATCTTAACATGACTCACGTGTTCTTGCAACTGAATTATTCATTGTAGGTGTAGTCACTGTACAGAAGCTTGACTTGCCTCTCACTTCTGCAAGACCAGATTTTGAAATGGTAATAGTAGTATGTACATGCCAGAAATATTTTATCAGATATTTCAGATTCATGGGGAAATTTCATCTGTTGTAGTGTTTCCTAATTGTGTTTAGTATTTTAAAGCTTTTGATCTCTTTATTTCACATCAAGATTCAGAAAAATCATTAACAGGCTTCTGTATGATTTCAAATATTAGATCTGGAAACACTCATGTATTCCTACTAAAAAGAACAACAGACAAAGCAAGATCAGTGACTCCTGTGTAACTTTATTTCTCTCACAGAAATCCAATGACAGATCAGTAGGGTCTACCTACATAGAAATAACGTTACGTTTTTTCCTACTAAACTAGGACCAAAAATTTTTGACAAACTACAGACTTTTTGCAATATAAKCATGAAATCAGGAAAGACGCATGGKTTGGAAAACTGTCAGTAAAKTCCCATTTAAGTAGCAYCTTATTCCCCGATKGCTARCTATGAAGTCGCTACATTAATCAGTAGAAGTAAACAATCCATAAACAGTCTATATAAACAACTTCTTTGCCAGAAAATGCACCTTCTGGCAGCACAGGTTCTTTAAGATAGAAATCCTTCTTGAAAGTCTTGATTATTTATTCTGTTACTAAATTAGAACTCTTAAAGCATCTATAAATCATGCACACTGAAGTACAATACAGTTTATGCTGTTCTAGCCATTTTCCAGGGGAGGTAAGGGAGTATTTTATAAATATTAAAATGTTTCTTTGGGTTTAARATATTTGCTAGCTTCTATCTCCGATTGTCCTATTGCTTTCAATGTTGRAGATCACTATCCTAATTCCACATCTGTCAGACATGGATTCATGTCTTATTCCTTTGGCTTTGTGAGGAGACTTCACAGTTAGCTTCAGACAAAGATACAAATTCAATCTATATCATAGGTATCATTCAGAATAAGAAAACTGCCCTTTGAAAGACTCATTATGCATTTGTCATAATCTTCYGGGCATAGGTTGCTTTTCAAATTTTACCTTCACAGCTAGACATGCATTCCCCCTAAACCTAAACCCACCTTTCCCATGTTGTTACAAAATTTCACAGAGAAAAAAAAAAAAAAACCAGTAACAGAAATCTTGAAGTTTCTTCCTGTGACAGCACCAGCAGTCAATTGGCCATCTCGCAATTGTCTGTCCATTGCCCATCTTCCTCCCATCTTGCAGGGTTTTGTGTTCCCCTGCTGCCTCAGGCCCCTGTGCCCCCTGSCCCTAATTCTCCTGAAAATGCACCCTGAGATCCCCATTTTGACTGGAATCTGAGTCCCCTCTGGTGAGCCAGGAAAGAGATAATAGGAAGTGATGCCATCTGTTTTTCTCCTATGGGATTATCCCTATTTCCTGGATCACTGTGATTTAAATTGTGCATCTCTCTATCTCTCTCCCTGTTTATTCGGTGTGTTGAAAAGAAAAAGGCTCAGTGGGGAAAAAATAAAGTGCAAAACACAGGCATATGGGAAAGTCCTGGGAATGTAGGGGCTCACCATTAGCTTGTACCTTTACTGAAGAGAGCCCAGAATTGCAGGGCTTATCCAGGTTTGTAGGGATGGGCCTCAGCTATGGAGATTTGGTGCATTTCCCTTGTCAAATAGACAGGGCCTCTTCCAGCCCTGGGTAATTAAGAAAGACAGTCTTTGCAGGTTCACTTGAAGTTGTTTTTTTTTTGTTTTTTTTTTTTTGCATAAGCATTAAACCAGAGTTTAGATAGGGTTAGAAAGTAACTAGGGGAAACTGAACATGCAAGCAAGCCTTTTGTTTGTGGGCATGGGGCCTGAGGTCAGCTTAGAAGGTGACACTTCTATTGGTAGGTTTTCTTTTTATTRATTTCATATGTGGAGAATAGGCTTGAGCCATTTTAAAACTGTTTTCAGAAGAGTTTGTGTGGTTTAACTAAACACAGGTAATGCTTTTATGGCTACTCAATGAGAGAGTGATTCATTAGCTCTTTGCTCTTGCTTTTCTACTACAGACTTGCAGAAACAGCTTTGGCTCTTAAGAGAGAGACACGGGCTGGGCTGGAGTGCAGAAAGGATGTTTGAGGCCACTTCTCAGAACTGGGGCGTATGCTGCAGCTGTTCTTGCTCCTCCTTAACTCTGTGTTTGAAGCACTGTCTCTGCCAGGTCCAGAGCTTCACAGGATTATGCTTTGGGGCTGTCTTGGCTTGTTCCAGTTTGCCCAGAGGAAGAGACTGTACTTGCTATTTGGCACTGTGGTTATTGTTCATCTTCATTTCCAGTGCCATTAGTTGAATCCTGTATTTTTCCAGCATTACTTATTCACTTCTCATCCTCCTWTCTTCTTTTCTTTTTGTTGTTGTGGTTGCTTTTGTTGGTTTTTCTGATCTGATTTGAACTACCAACAAATCTTTTTAAAAATCTGATAAAAATAATTTCCACTCTACAATTAATTTTTTTCTACACACACAGTATGTTGTGGGAAATGCAAATGTTTACTAGGTTGTATGTCCTTCCTTTTATTGGCTGCACTGTGAAGTAAACACATTTCATAGAAGTCTTTGTGTATCCTCTGAAGTATAGAGGCTGAGTGATGTGCTCTTGGTTATTTGAAATTATTTCTTTGTTGTTTTGATTTTCATATGAATATCAAACTATAAAAAAGATTAATTCTCTATGATTATTGAGAGAAATGTCAGCTTTCCAACTGAAGTCTGAGTGGCACCAGAGAAGCACAATTTAAAAAGTATCTTTGTAGTTTTTTACCTTTTTTTCTGTTTATGGGGATAATTTTTTGTATCCTCTTAATCTGTATCCTTTTGAGCACAGCTGAGTTAAAATGCTCAGGTCTCTACTCGTTTTCATTATACTAACTGCATTCAGTCATGACAGCTTTTTCTAGGGCTTCAGCTTTATATTGGTGCCCAGTTATCATTTACAGTTACATAATTTCATGCTGTATTTTTTTTAAGTATCTGGAGACAGCAATAAAATACTGAAAAGCAAAATCAGAGATTGCAAGTATCTAGTATACCATAGAGCATTGCATACTCTTCTCGTAACTTGTAAATATAACTCATTAACATGACAGGTGCATGCTTCTGCATGTTTCTCATACGTGTCCAATAAAATACATTTCAGGAGATTGTTTATTATCATTCAGAGTTTCTCCTAACTAAGGGATTTCCTTTTCCCACTGTATACCTTTAAAAAATAACCTAATTGACTCAATTCAGCACATAAAATAAGTTTGCTGGTAAAATATTAAAAAGTGAAATGATACTTTCAAACTAGCAAAGTATATGTTCCCTTTCTGATGTTACACAACACTTTTGGCACAGTCTGACCTGACTTCATCTTGCATATTAGCTAAAAAAATATTAAAATCAATTGCTAATGCTGAGAAGAAAGGATTTTGTAACAAGAAAACAATCAAAGGTTTAGACTCTTTTAAATGGGTTAAGCTCTGAAACACTAAAGTCATGAATTTCATGGCACAAAACCCAGGAAATGTGGTCAGCATTAAACTTTGAGATGAAAAACTGATTTATAGRTGCTGTATAAGCTAGCAATGATTTAAATGTTTTGTAACAGATTCTAGCTGCCTGAGCACAGAGTTTATTCTGTGTCCAGCAGATTAGCTGTGGCAAAACCAGAATGATGCCTGAAATGTCATAAAGCCCTTGGGCAGAGGGTTTGTTTTGTACCTGTCCAGTGCTCTGTACTGGCCACCAGGCACCCTCCTAAGCAGGGACAGAGAAGGAATTCCCAAAGGGAGCACAGGAAAAGGCTCAGGAATGTGCAAGCTTCAATGCATGTTTGTTGAGGAAAGAGCTGGTTTAGGAYAGCCCTGCAAATTTGGTCTTTCATTTCTGGAAAAGTGTGTGTTTCACTGCAATCACTCCAATTTGGCCTGAAGGTTGCATATAGAAGTGGTTAGATTAGAGAAAAGTTAAACTCTAATCATGCAATCCTTACTAGTTTGGAACAAGGCAAAAGATACAAATTCAAGAACTAATTTGCCAGCCCAGTTCCACACACAAAGAAAAGAAAATCAGGTCATAGGAAATCTCATTTTTAGTTATGAACAGCTCATCTGCATATCAATTCTTATCTCCTTTATTTTATGAAGGCCTTCAGTGTCCTTAAAAATATTTTGAAGAAATTTTGCATAACAGTATTTCTTCTTGGAACAAGTTTGCTCCACCTATGAATCAAGTAATCTTCAGATGTCCTATTAAATCCTATCTCCTTCAGGTAACCTTTTTGACCTTCTCTGTCTCTTTACATCTGTTTCTGGGCCGAATACTTAAATTATTAGTGTTACAGATGTTCAAAATCAGCTCCAAATTTCTCAGGGCAGGAACTTTGTCTTAATTTGTATTTACAAAGCTCCGTCCACACAATCTGCACCTGGGGCACTATATGGACAGTAAATAATCATGTACCTTCTTAGTGAATAACAGATATGTCTAAAATTCTTATTCAAGCTACTCATTTTTAAAAAGAAAAAAAAGCCCAGCTTTAAAAGTTTTCTACATAAGTTGTGGTTGGAAAAGAACCATAATTACTACCAAAGATATTTTAATGTTATTTCTTTTATCAATAAGTTGTATTCAAATGTAGTAACTGCAAGCAGATTTCAGTATCATTATCTTTTATCTTCAAGAAGTATTTATTTTTCTAATTGAGTTACTGYTGCCATAAGGTAAGGAGGTATGTTCATGAAAATATCATATTTTTAAATAAAATTTGAACTTCACAATGACAGGAAGATATTTAAATCAAGTGTTTTGCCTGGGTCTACAGAAAAAAAAATACACATACTGCTGTTGGTTGCGAACCCTTTTATAACTTCACAAAATTTCAGTGCAATTACTCTTGATTTGCACTCTGCTGTAAGAAACAAGCATGTCACGTTTTTCCTTGGGAAGTCACTGTGCCAAAGATTGCTGTAGGCTCTAAAAGCTGGTTAGGAATGTGCCTCTCTAAACCTTGTTCAGATACTCTTCCCTGGATCCATTTTTAGCCACTATCAGAGAGGGATCTGGGCCAGCTGTGGTTTCAATTTGGTACAGCTGCTTTTACAGCCTTAGATGTCTCTGGAGGACTTAAGCTCATCCTATAAGGTKCAGGCCAAACAAGTAAAATTAGGACAATACAACTGCTGTTTAATAATMATTCCTGATACTTTTGCAAGAATCAACATGATTTAGAAGACTTGTTTCCATAGGAAAAAAAGCCTGGAGATACTTTTTTCAGTCTTATCTGACCTTCTGCAGCAAACCTCATTGGATTTGATTCTAATCTGACTTTGCAAATGAGAAACAAACATCATAGAAATGAGTGGAATGCCATAAAACTGGATTTTAAATTAGAATTGGGCCAGTAACAATTTTTTAGAGGATTGTAGCACAACTGACTTCAAAGACCTCTCTATGATCCAAATGTGAAGATGTGGGGAACTTGCTTTATTGACTTAATTAGAAATTTTGGCTTGAAATTGCACAGAATTTAGAACTTTATTCTACTTCTAATTCAAATTTTAATCCAACCTAATTACAGTCCTATAAAGATGTATAAAACATGATGAAAAGCACAAAGGTGGAGTCAACATACAAATACCAAGGGAAAGCAAAGTTTCTCAAGCACTGGATTTCATGGGATTTACCAGATTGTAGACTTYGCAAAGTTTATGTAGCTTTGGTGAACATCTCCTGTGAGCTGTAATCTGGGGACAATGTGGCTGCCAGAGCTCAATTTCCAACTTGTCCTGAGGCTTTTTTATGCTTTTGTACGCCCCACCTACAAATGTGCTTAACTAAAAGGCTGGTACTTATGAGTGACGTTCAGTCAGCATTTTCACACGATTACCTTGCCAATTAAAAATGGGCTTGGTACTGAGTTTAGAAGTTAACTCAGATACTCCTAGCTTGGGCAGAGAGTTGCTTTCAGGCAGGGTGAGGCCACGTCTGATTTCGTATGAGATGTCACGCCTGCTTGSAGAGACGCCGTGACTCGCCAGGGAGCTCGCTGCCTTCGGCCTTTCTCCTGGACTGCGGCCAGCGGCAAAAGCAGCGCGGTGAGRCAGAAGTGTGACTTTGATCCAGCAAGTGGCTGCAACTTTGCCCAGCACCTCTTCTTTGTTTGCTGTGGTTTCTTCCACATCCTCAATATTACTGCTATACTGCCTATGATGGTTTAAGAAAAAAAGAAACTTCCATCATAAGTTTAAATTATTTTTAAAAATTGCTCTGGGCATAGCCTAATTGCTGGTTGTTTCCACTCTTAACAGGACAACTGTATGTGTCTGGGATTTGATGACTATAGAGTGCAAGAATACTTACAGTATTTTAAGTATATTAATTATATTTATCTTAAACTAGGAGAAAAGATGGAAGATACCACAATGATGACTTTGCTCTAGGTGATGTACAGACAGGACAAAACAACAGCTGTTTGTCTTTAGAAATGTACCTCTGGGTATTATTTGGGGAAGGAAAATGCTTATCTTGGAGATCAAAAACATGAAAGTATCGGGAAAATAGTGAGTTGTTCAGATGTGGTGTTTGCACATGAAAAATTCACACTTCAATCTGGAAACAAATTGGTTATTGATATTGGTATTGATTGGTTAATGAGTGTGACTAATTATGCATATGTATGTGACATTCAATTTGTGCAAATAATTGTGATAACTGTCAATACAAATTAGGTGTTTGTCATTTGCACATATTATGTATGATACTTGGCTTGTGTGTTTGCACATTAACATGAGGTGTTGCGACATAAAGAGTTACCTTTTTCTTGACTTCCTTATACAATACACACAAAAATGTTTGGGTAATCAGAGAACAGAGCTTGATTATTCCAAACAATTGCAACAATTACTTTGGGTCACGACTAATATTTTGAATTAGTCTGAATAATAATGAAGAAAATTTTATTCCTCTATCACTGTCTAAATCAAATAACAATGCAAGTTCTACCAGTGGCATTGGTGCAGATATTTCTTGTCAACACCTCCTACTCTTTGCAATTGCTTGAAGGGCCTTATCTTCTGTGCAAGATGAAACTTGATTCATTTACATTTTCCCTTTTAAAAGAAACAAATAGTAAAAGCCAGAAACTCTCTGAGACCTACATTTTTCACGTTTCCCGTCACTGTCATTTATGCCCTCTTACTTAAGTTAGACATAAAAAGCATATTTTTCAAAGAAAATAACACTKTGAAGGAACTCTGCATGTCTGTCTCTGACCAACTCACTACTTTAGCTTTTTTTTAGCAACATGGTCCAGAGCTCGTCAATGGAGTTATTGTGCTTTTTATGGTGTTACAGCATTTCCTGTATTATTGAAGTTACTGTAACACAAGAAAAACACCAGTAATGTTAATGAGAATCAAAGGTCATGAGATGTTCTAATAGCTATTCCAATCAGTAATTTTATTACTCTCAAAGGTTTATTTATTATTCTTCAGATATTACACATTGATATTCTTAATCAAACTGTGTAAAAGGTCTGTACGATCAGGGCTTCAAGTATCTCTTTGTTTTCTGGGGGAAATGTTTTGTCTTTTGGTTAAACACAATTTGTCATATTGTATATCCTTCCTGAAAGATTTTAAAATAATGTAGGAAATCCATAGATATAGAGAGCTCATAGTAACAAATAATATTCCATACCAATTCATACAGATTAACTGGTGTAGACAGAAAAATAAATTGAAAAAATAAACCTGCCATGGCGAGGCTCCCTGCATACCAGACTGCCCAGCTCTGAAATTCTTATGACGGTGAAAGCCAAAAAAAGGTCCTATAGCCTTTTCCTTTGTTGACGATGAAATCTGGGAGCGGATTTCTGTCTAGTCATTGCTATATCAGTAAACTACAGAATGCAAACACACCCCATCAAATGTRAGTTCTCCAGCTGGCATCCATTGTATGCTCATCTCTGAAGTGAGTGGCACTGTGCCTCAGGTGTCACTCAATAGAAAATCTCCACCTTCCTCCATCATCACAGCAGGATTTTTAAATTAATCATAGAATGCTGCATTGACCACCCCTTCATGCGGCACCTTCTTCCTTCCATTGTTGATACCATCTTTTTTTGGTCAGTTTCATTCCATGAAACACATTGTTTGACCAATATCAGTTACATATGTTTGATTTGTGTATCCAGTGATGTATCCAGGGCTTTGCTGGTTTGCATAGTTAATGGTTTGCATTAGAAGCAATAAAGAGGTACTTTACATGGTTTGCAACCACATGTAATGATATCTCAGATGCTTGTCATTATTAGGAATGATTTTTAAATTGTTTGATACTTCAAATTTTTTTTCATATTTAACATGGGAACTTTAATCTTGTCCATCATCCTATACTACCTACCAACAATTTTCTCATTCTCATCACTAGTGTGGCTCAGCAGTTGTACTCCTTCCTTGTATGTGGGTTTAAGATCATACAAACTTCACTACTAACATTTGTTTAGAAAATGTATTTGTAGGCCTGGAAATTATCCATGAAGGGGTCAATGGCTAGATGTGGAGACCAGTGATGAGTGGCATTCCTCAGRGGTTGCTATKGAGCCCAGCRCTGTTRAACATCTTTGTCAGTGTCATGGASAGTGGGATCGAGTGTAYGCTCAGCAAGGTTGCTGACATCAAGCTGTGTGGTGTAATCCCCATACTGGATGAAGGGATGGCATCCAAAAGGCCTGAGGAGAGGGCCCATGAAGTTCAAGGCCAACTGTWAGRTCYWRCACCTGKGTTGGGGCAATCCCAAATACAAATASAGGCAGAGCAGAGAATGGATTAAGAGCACCCCCAAAGAGAAGGATTTGGGCTGTAATGGWGATGAGAAGCTCAACTCTGGCCCAGAGAAGTTGTGGATGCCCTGTCCCTGGAAGTCAAGGCCAGGCCGGATAGTCTTTGAGCAATTTGGTCTTGTGAAAAATATCCCTGCTCTGGCCATGAGGGTTGGAACTAGAGAATCTGTAAGATCCCTTACCAGCCAAGCCATTCTRTGATGAAAAGCAGATCACAACAAATTTAAGGTAATACAAGATAACAGGGATATATTTTCAGTGAATAAATAACCTGGTAAAACTACTTAATTTTTTTGTGAGAGCCAAAGAGTGACAGGATTTTAATAAGCAGTCAGAATCTGCTTATTCAAAAAGCTGACACATTAGAACAAATCTTTGTCCTAATTGTCTCCAGTCTGACTAAACGGTGATAAGCTCAGAGTTGACATTCATAATATAAGGCTATAAAATACATTTACAGGTTCACTGAGTCCAGCTCCTTGTTGTTGTAAGCAAAACATCAGAGAGGTCCTTTCCCAAAGTTATCAAGTTCCCATCTCTTAATAATTAGATGTGTTGTTCACTGTCCTTTAATTATAACCTCAGTGACACTGCAAAAAACTGATCCCTTCTTTGTTTAGGCTGCTTTTATTCATGGAAAAATAATACACCTTTGGGTGGAACATGCACAGGTTCCTCTCCCTCAGTTACGGTAATAAACCTCTTATAATACTGCAACAAGATGCAGTTAGTGTGTATTAAAAGACCATAGGATTTCTGCTATAATTTGTGGTAATGGTGTATGCCCAGCAATTAGCCTATTTTTGTAAGAGGATATTGATTCATCACAATACAGCTTTGTAAAGAAATACAAACAAAAACACAAAATAATGATCTTTTAATATTAAATAAATTCAACACAAGTCACTAAAGCTTTTTACAAGTCAAAGCCAGAAACATGTCCTTGATCCCAGGTACAAAAYAGGGATCTTTAAAGGGACACTCTCTTTCCAGGTGAGAGGAAGATGTTGCTCAGAGGATTTCTGTCACAAGAGAGGCATGATAATCCTTGAAGAACTTTGGTCCTCCTGGGCTAACAAGGAAAAGCAAGATTTAGGGTATATAAGCAATTTTTGTCTGTCTATTTGATTTTCCTCTATAAGAGTTGTTTCTGTCTGTGATGATACACAGAAKTTCGAATTGAGGAAGTCATAAATTCCTAAGTAAATAAATATGTATGATTTCAGTGSGGCTGACACGTGAAATGCTTATATCCTAAGAACCTGATTTGCCTGTAATAACAAATTCAGAATTCACCTATGTGCTGGAAATTACAAAGTCTTCTAACTCTGAGATGAATCAGAGTGACCAGAAGGGGACAGAGGAAAATATTTTTCTCGTGTGACTTTCATGGAGTTATTTCAAGTGTCCTTCCAAAATAGAAATTCAGTGATCTGCCTTATCTTCCAGTTACTACCACTTTGTTTTGAACACTTTTCTTTCTTTACTCTGTATTCAGTGTCACCTGAACCTAAGAAGGAGGGGGATTTTTCATCCTAGTTTAGCTTCTTATACAACCAGCCCCATTTTTTCCTTATTTCAAACTTTCCGAAAGGTTTGGTTATTTATTTTACTACATTACAAAATCATTTTCCTGAATCATTCTTGATGTTTTTCTTTCTCTCAACATTTTTTCTATGGTTCCCATTTCCAAAATATGTTAAATTCAGGCTTCTTCGCTGTTTCTATTACTCACCTTTCCATTTGCAGGAAAGGTTCCCTAGAACCCCCTTCCTCCATACACTTCAAAGAATCACACATTATTCTGAGTTCAAAGAGATCTGCAAGGATCATATCCAAATCCTGGCTCTGCACACTGCAGGAACCACAGTGTGTTAGCTGAGAGTCTTGTGCAAACTMTTCTTTSACTCTGTCAGACTTGGTGYTGTGACTACTTCYCTGGGGATCCTGTTCCAGTGCTCAWCCAYTCCTRGCATGAAGAATCTTTTYCTGRTTTCCAATCTAAAYYTTTCTTGACACAATCTCAGGCCATTCCATCTTGTCCTGGCACTGGTCACTGCAGAGAAGAGWTCAGTGCCTGCCTCTCCWMTTCCCCTCATAAGGATGTTGAAGATTACAATAAGCTCTTTCCTCAGTCTCCTTTTCCCTAGGGTGAACAAACACCGTGACATCAGCTCCTCAAGTGGCTTGTCTTCAAAGCCCTTTCCCATCTTTGTTGACCTCCTTTGGACACTCTCTAAGAGTTTCATGTCTTAGATTGGGGCACTCAAAACTGCTCCCAGCACTGGGTGATGCTGCCCCAGTGCAGAGCAGAGTGGGACAATCTCCTCCCTTGCCCAGCTGGTGATGCTGTGCCTGATGCCCCCAGGTCATGGTTGTCCCTCCTGGCTGCCAGGGCACTGCTGACTCATGTTCAACTTGCCATAGACCAGGTCTCATCAACCATCCAACTTCCTTTCCCCAGTGCTTCTTTCCAGTATCTCATTCCCCAGTCTGTACATCCAGGTTTTCCCCATCCCAGGTGCAGAATATAGCCCTTTCCCTTATTAAATTTCATACATTTGGTGATTGCCAAGCCCTCTAATTTTTCAAAGTCTCTCTTCAGGGCCTCTCTGCCTTCAACTTCCTCTGTTTCACTTAATCACCTGTTTTCTAAATGATTGTTTMATCTCTTCATGCCTCTTACTGAAACACCTCTTAATCTTTTCCACCAAACATCCCCTGCAGAGAGAAAGGCCCAGYTCTACCTTCAGATKATTCTTTTACCTACACTTTTGCCCSTCTCCCAWAAGTTGCCAATTTTTCATAAACTAGTGTTTTCACAGATCATTGCCTAGTGACTTTTTTTAGAATAATGAAGCACCCCTCTTGGTGAAAAAGGGTCTTTGCCTTATACCTTTTGGTAGGAGGGTTTTTTTTGTGATGGTCAGTCTATAACACAAAATAAGAGACCACTGTTGCTGGGTTTTATTTTGATGACAGCAGTTTTTCCTGCTTGACAGTTTGAGACAGTATGTTGTATTATAGTGGGTCCATTGTTTTGATTTCCTCCAATTTTGACATGATRAAAGACCACAGAAAATTAGATAATACAGAACAAATAATTTTATTAGAAAATATTGTTAATTAGGGGGTTTATGCTTACGCATTCCTTCTGTGCAGAGTAGAATATCCCCATTAAGTAGAACTGTCCTTTAATCTGTCATTTGTTGCCAGTTATAAAATATTATTGGCGAGGCTAAAACAATAAAAATAACAAAGGTTATTTTCTGAGCTGCAAAGGACAGTGAGTCTAAAACTATAATCAGAAAGTAAAACAATTGCTGAAGATATGCATATATATAGCAAAGAAAACCATGTGTCTCTCAAAGATATTTTTGGATGCATTTTTATGTTTTGTGCACTAATAAGAGTTGTTGGTGTGCAAGTCTGCGTGCAAGCTGAGGTAGATTGCAACCTTCAAAAAAAAGGATACTCAGACATTTGCTGTTACTTTTTGATTCTGTTTCTTTTTTATTTATACTATTCTACTGTAAATAATCTGGGTTTTAACATATGCTTTCTTAGTAGTAGAATAATAGAGCAAAATATAAGAAAATATAAGAAAATACATTGGGGATGTGACTGCTCAAAGCATTTTTTTCTTTGGGGAGTGAACAGCCCTTCCCCTCCAGCATCTCTCCAAGAGGTTAATGCTCCATCTTGTCCCATGTGCTGCCCCCTGGAGCAGTCAGAAGTCTTTGATTTGCCTAGCCAGATTTCTTTGACACTTCCTACTGAGTCATCTGGGGACACATGCTGTGGGGCCCAGTGACAGGAGAAAGCGCTAGGAAAGAAACCGCTGTTGATTGAGCAGCAGTGCTAGAAATACCAGTTGACATCTTGTTTCAAATATTCAATTACTGTTGAACAGGTGTACTTGTCTGTTTGCTACTGTTGATTTTYAGTCACTGTTACCAAGGCAAATACTTCCCTCTTCCTCAAAGAAAGTAAGAAGCAGAGGAGGTATAAGTCCTTTGCTTTCACCTCTGCAAAGCATCAACTTGCCCACTGGCATTTGTGTGTTTTGCTTTTTGGATTCACAATTCCCTTACAAATACACCCCTGCCCCGTTTGAATTATCATCTAATTATAGAATACTTTGGGCTGGAAAAAAAACCTTAAAGATCATCTAGTTCCAGGCTTCCTGCCACTGGCAGGGATACTGTCCCCTACATCACGTTGCTCTAAACCCAGTCCAGCTTGGCCATCCACTTCCAGGGTTGGGGCATCTACAACTTCTCTGGGCAATCTGTTCCAGTGTCTCACTCTCCTCCCTCTCCTCCTGTAAGGAGGAATTTCTTCCTTATATCTAAGCCTACTGTCTTTCAGTTTAAAGCCATTCCCTCTTGTCCACACCTTTATGAAAAAATCCTTTCCAGCTCTTCTGTAGGCTCCCTTTAGGTACTCAAAAGCTGTTATAAGGCCTCCCTGGAATATTCTTTTTTCAAGGCTGAACAACCCAAATTCTCTCAGACTGTCTAAATAGGAGAGGGCCTCCAGCCCTCTAATCATCTTTGTGGCACTCCTCTGTTACACCATGTCCCCATCCTTCCTGTGCTGGGGGCCCCACAGCAGATGTAAAATGCCAAATGGGGTCTCACAAGAACAGAACAGAGGGAGACAATCACCTCCCTCAAGCTGCTGGCCCCAGTGCTTTTAATGCAGCCCAGGATATGGTCACTTTCTGGGTTGCAGGTATACACTGATGAGATGTCTTGAGCTTCTTGTCAACAAACACCCYCAAAACTTTCTCCTCTGGGCTGCTCTCAATCCATTCTCTGCCCARCCTCTGTGTGTTTGGATTGTCCCAACTCCAGTGCAGGACCTTGCACTTGGCYTTGTTGAACTTCATGAGGTTCACATGGGCCCGCCTTTCAGGCCTGTCCCTGTCCCTCTGGATGACATCCCTTCCCTCTGCTGACCACACCACACAGCTCAGTGTCAGCAGCAAACTTGCTGAGGGTGCACTCGATCCCACTGCCCACGACACTGACAGAGATGTTGAACAGTGTTGGTCCCAGTGCTGCCCCCTCAGGAATGCCATCATCACTGGTGTCCAGTTGGCCATGGAGAATCACCACAGGCCTTTGAATCCCACCATCCAGCCAATTCCACTGAATGGTCCAGCCATCAAATCCATGTCTTTCCAATTTAGAGATTGGATGTCTTATGGGGCAGGGTCAAATGTCCATGCAGTTTGTCCCCTTTTACATCCCAATCTCACCAAAAACCTATGAAATCATTAGACCAGAGAGATGTACTTAACATGGAGTTAAAATCTAGTATCAGTTTTGCACTCCAATTTTCTGCTTTCAGCTGAAGAATGATTTCACCTGCCAGATGAAAAAAGGASATCCACCAGAAACAAATAAATACCTTCCYGTAGYGTGTCTCACTGAGGYCTGTCARTRGYATACCCAAATGTTGAAAATCTGTCRTGTTGTCAAGTAAAACACATATTTGACTGTCATATTTCATGATCAAGACCCTGATCAAAATCAGAATATATTTCACTACACTTTTCAAGCAGGTTAATAATGTAGGAGGTCTAAATAACAATTACCAATACTACGTCTATTACAGGTCAGATGCTCAACCTATAATTTTCTGCTTTCCCAGTCCTCATTACATATGATTTCCATTTCCTTTCAGTTTTAAATAGRTAAGTGCATGGCCGTAAGAATATAATGACTTTTAAAAATGTTATTTGGCACTTAATTTCATTCAAAGATTTGTTTTCATAGCAATGTTAAAATCTCTTWCATGTTTTACACCATAATAGAAGASTYAGTAAAAATATATRTGTAKATTTAAGGTACAGACATTTGGACTAGTATTCTATGTTTTATTTCATTTTTAAATGCAGATCATACAATACTCATTCATATTTTATTTCTATTCTGAAAGATTTTCTGCAGTGTTCTTCAGAAACTAATCTTAGACAGACTCATAATTGCTGGGTATGTACCATAAAAAGTACAGATAAGCAGTATAAATATTCAAGATGATCCATTAACAAACAAAGAATGTAAGAATAACTGTGCTGGACCAGAACACRATGATGGATAGAACAGGATACCAAACAAAAAATTATGAAAACAGGTCAAGTGAGCGTTGTTACTTCTCCCAAGCATTGCAGCAATGTGATTGCTTGCACCATGGGCAACTCATCAAGTCTCTGTACTCTCTGACCCTATAGATTCCTGTTGCATGAACTCCTCCAGTTTGGCCTTTCACCTGTGCAATCTTTGACTTTCAAAAAACCATTTCACAAGCGCTGCATAAAGTTAACACATTCTGTGCATGAAAAGAAAACCCTCATTTTGCTTCTTTTGAATCAAATACCTGTAGATTAATTTGATGTCGCTGATTCTGGTATTGAAAGTCACAATGAGCAAGTGATGATTATTCACCCTTCCCATGTCACTCCCCATTTTTTATGAATTTATCATATATCCCCTCAACTGTCTATTTTTCAAGCTAAASTTTCCTAGCCTTTATAATTGTTCCTCCCCTGGAAGTCATTCATACCTTTGATCATCCTTATTGGTTTTCTCTCTATCTACTGCAGCTTTTCCAAGTCTCTTTTTTGAGGTGGGAGAATCAGAGCTGTCTGGAACATTCATCATGTAAGGACAAAGTAGCACCTTGATAATCACAAGCATTATTTCTCAAACGATTTTAGTGTTTACAATTATTAAAACATTTATTTCTCTTGATTTCCTGTTACGAGCCAGGATTTGAAAATCAAGGTTGACTAATGAATACTGCTTTTGGCACAGCAAATTCCAGTTTGTTTTTAAGTGATAGAGCTCCAGGCTAGCATATGTTTGCAAGCTAGGTTTGACTCTGCTGAAACCAGACAACGTAGATCCAGTTCTCCCTTTGCATGTTTAGATTATAATGATTCATGCTAATAGAGGTTGTCTAGAACAGTTCAACTCCAGCTCACTGAAGAATTTATTATAAAATATGATAAACAGGGATATAGACACAAGTGAGTCATA
Source organism: Malurus melanocephalus (assembly GCF_030028575.1). Classification (NCBI taxonomy): domain Eukaryota; kingdom Metazoa; phylum Chordata; class Aves; order Passeriformes; family Maluridae; genus Malurus; species Malurus melanocephalus. The sequence goes on along the minus strand of NW_026623895.1, from coordinate 71,301 downwards.
GATATTAACAGACAGGGGCAGTCCAGTGTACTAAGGAGCAATGGGAGTGAGATGTGTTCTCCTAAAGGGGTCCAAGCTCTTTTGATAGGCCAGCTGGGAGCACTTGTCATATGCTATAAAACAGCAAGGCRAAACAGTGAGCCCTGAAAAACAGCACCAGACCTGCCYCTTTCCCCTATTCTGGTACAATGAMTCAAAAAAATRTTTCATGGAATTCTAYCCCASACATCTGGTAGGCCATTCATGAATGGTGACAGAATCAGCTCTTTCTGTAAACAATGGAAGAATTYTACTCCATTTTTATTGAAGTGCTATAATTCTACTAGAATTATAACTTAATGGTATATTTTAACCTTTTTTGTCCTAGAACTATAATTCACTTTCATTTTTTTAAATATATTTAAGAGGCAGAGATTTATCCTATAAGTTATAACATWCTTTCAAAATTAAATATTTCATCAGGTTAGTCTCAACATGATACATATATCAATTTAGTCAGTTAATTTCTGATCATAGTATCTCATGACTTGTCAGCACAGAAAAGTCTCAACAAATAAGCTTGTGTTTCTTGAATAAAATCAATTACTGCTTCCTTTTTACAAGGGTGTTTTTTACTTCAGGCATTCTTGTGTTTCTTGGCTTTTTTACCAGATCATTTTGCAAATTCTGGCAAGGTTTCATTTTTTTTTAATATTTGCTCTTAATTATGCATAACCTGTATTTCCATAACAAGCTTTAAAAACCATTCAGGGAGTCCAAAGTGAATATGTGTTTTAATGAACATTCATTTATTTCTGTGCATAACTTGAAAAATTAAAGCAATGAGAAAAAATGTTGTCAGTTCAACATTATGACTGAAAATTTGAATAACAAAATGTAAAGRTACTCAAGGCTGACATTTCCCAACATGTGAATAATTTGGAGTATTTGGTGCTTATCACACTGCTATAACAGCAAAAATATTTCTCCCAACCTTTGAATTCAGCAGGAAATTAATTTATTAACCAATAAAACATTCAGGGAACAAGAGCTTTAATGTTCTTCTTTTGAAACTGTGAATTAACCAAACAGAATAATCTCAGTATAAAAGACCATATCCTGTGCCTAAAAAAAAAGTTACCAAATTAGCACAACTCTTAAAAAAATCTAATGTAATCTAATAAGCTTTCTTTACATAAAAGTAAAACAACATGGTATCAAAAAACTCTTAGAATCACTCTGCAACTCCAGAATACATTGTCACTTACAATTTTAAATGTGTAATGGAGATTTATTCATCTTCTGTGCAGTGACTTCTTTCTTGCTGGACAGGTTTGAGTTACCATGAGTACTCCACCCATGCATATATGAAAGATTAGCAAGGAAAAGAATTGCTGAAAAATRTAAGCTGGGACTGAATTAGTAAGTGAATGACATGCAAGCCTACCTTGCTCTAAGAGGAAACATTCGAAAATGCTCTGTACTGAATCAGCAAAAAAAAGTACCGAACTTTTCCCATGAGCTTTGAGAACAGGGATAGTGTCACACCGAGCTCAGTACACCGACTAACATTGCACTCATCTCAGGCTTGTATTTTTCTGTCTTTTCCATTTGACAGAAATTTGAGTAAATGGAGTCAGGATTGCGTTTACTTCCCAACTCACATGAAAGCTGTGTCTGTTTAGAGGAACATCAATAACACTGCAAGTAAGAGGAGCTGTTGAATGTGTTGCAATTAGATTTTGCAAGATRTGGGAATCATGCTGGGAAAGCCTGTGATGAGACAGGACCTACGCAGAGCGTTGTTCCCAGGAAAGAGCTGATAACAGTGGCCAGCTGTGTGTGACGCAGGGGGTTAACAAAGAGAGAAGCCGCCTCTACGTGCTACAAAACCTGAGATGTCACCGGGAGGGGACAGGCAGAGGGGGCCAGAGGGGTGAGCAAGCCTTTACTCAGCACGTGTGACTTGACAGGTCTGGACAGGCTGTGGATGAATMCTTTGAAACTGTAACTTCCTTCTCAAGGAATGAACAAGTGACAATGAATGTTTCTGAGACACCACATCTTTTCCTTGGAATCAATTAGCTGCAGTCTGCCCCAGGAAAGGGCTAACCACAGTCCAGTTTTATCTAGTGAATGATTGTTTAGGGTGAGGGCCATGTGGGTAGTTGCCATTAAATCTTTAGCAATGAAGCACAGCAAAAATAACATTATATGGCACACATGGCCCATAGCCCAYAGCAAAAATAACATTWTATGGCACACATGGCCCAATGTCAGTTATGGTTCATGCAGTCCAGCTATGATCATCCAACAGCAGGAATTTGAGTGATGCCAGCACCAGGACAGAAAAACATTACAGGTGAGCTGAAGTGAGGCAGTAAAAAAGCTTTAAAGGTCTGTAGCCTCCACAATTAGGTATCTCTGTTCAGCATCACAGCTGAGGTGAATACACCCTGATGTCAACTGAAAGTAAATCAGAGCTGATCAGGCCTTTGAACTCTTCCATCTCTTGAAGCTGATGTGTGAGAAATGGATTTTTTTATCAAGCGCTGATGATGCCTTTTAATTATATTGTATATCATTATAAATTATGTGGTGCTATATTATAAAGTGTCGCTCCATAAAATATTCATCTTCATTGCACCCATTTTTGTCTTCCTCTATTGCACTAGAGTGATGGATGGGCACCTGTTTTACTTTATTGCTTCCTCAAGAAAGGATCATTTTAGGTAACACCAAACAAAGATTTCTGTAGTCAGCAATCACAGCAATTTATKTGACTGACTCGTGGCTGATATGTGCACAATCTGTAATAAAGCTTTTAGTCAAATGAGGCTCAACTGGCCCTCTCATTAGAAAGGAGTACCTGATGAGTGAATTTCATTTGCTCTTTCTTTGCTTTGTGATCTCTGTTGGCTAAACCCTCAAGACTCCATGGTCYCTGAGCCTTTTGTTTCACTCTCTTCATTCTCTCCATGAAAAAACCTCCCATCTCAGGACATGCTCCACCAGTGGAGATCTGTGGCCAGCATGATGCTGTGATTTGACTCCGCAGCACGGCCATCGGTGTGGGCTCAAGTGCTGACTTCATCCAATTTAGGGGCAGTTCCTAACCACCAGAAGTATATTCACRTAACACAAGTTGTGTAAAAGTTTCTAATATTCATTTCATGTCGTTTCACCAGCAAGAGGCCACACAGCCCCTGAAATTCAATGCCAAACCTTTCTGCAGCATGTAGAGCTCTGCAAAGATTGATATCTTGTGAGAGGATCCTAAAGAAAGAGGGAGCAGCCTAAACCGACAACTCAGAATTATTCAGGAAGAAAACTTAGCRGTTAATCCGTGACTGTAAAGAAGATTAAGAAGCCACCTATTTTCTGTTTGAATTTCTTCTTCAGGTTAGGTGCTTCAATCAATTCTTTCTCATAAAACGTGGGAAGGCAAGGTATAATCAGCCATCTGTGCWACTCAGGCTATAGTGTTTGCTCTATGAGTAAGCACTATATATATAAATATGTATTTTAAATCATTTTCTGCATCTTTTCTGTACTACTCATGGGACTGCCCAAGGTTATCAGGTATTAACTATCTGCAGAGAGAAGGTTTCAGGTGCCTGATAGTTTTCCCATCAAGCTGGAAATTGAGAGGCTCAGGCCCTGTTCCAAAGAACACAGGGTAACATATTTAATGTTTACATGTAAATGGAGACTACCCACTCATCCTCCAAATCTGTGTTTTGTGAACCAAGAGATCTCTTATAAGAGACCTCAAATAGGAACTCACAGAGCTTACTCAGGGTTTCTCAAGGACCTTGTGCTACTAAGTTGCCTTTCTATACACAGCCTAACTTTCCCCAAATCCCAGTTACWATGGTGGGTGTGTAAACAACTTTTCATCCCATATATTGTTAAATTTTTAAATACTGTAGACTGAATGCTTTAAAAATATTGACCGATACATGGTCATTTATTTTTACAGAGATTTCCAGCACCCTGTGGCTRTCAAGGTCTTGTGCTGTTGCTGCTGCTCTACAAACTGCTGGCTAAACACAGACCTCAGCAGGAGTACTTAGAGAGTAATCTAATCCTTGATGCAGATAAAAGATTTGAGGAAAAGAAACCAATAGTACAGCTACACTACTGCTGTTCAAATTAGTGCATTGGGCCTCATGGAAGATGGCGAGCAGAAGAGAAACCAAAGGATAATGGCAGCAATAAAAATGTCCTCTTGTTGTCATTGTGCTAGGTATTGCACAGCCCATCATGACACATGCTTCTAAGAGATTTGAAATCTTCAAACCTTCCTTTGTTCTCTCTTCCATAATGTCATTATGGGCATGCAGACCTATCCTTAGAGGAAAAACCTGCTCTGATTAYAGCCCATGTGTCAAGTGAGACACTGTACAGGACTTCTGAAATTCCTATCAAAACCCTAGGGACCTTCCCTTGGAGAGAAGAYTCTTCCAGTGTCTCTCCCCAGCCCTTTGGGAGAACTCAGGCCTGACCTTAGCAAWTCACATAAACAGGATGTATGGAAATGCACACCTCTTTAACCTGTTATCCTCCAATGCACACCGTAATGAATGCCATGAGAAGGGAGGGAGGTTTTATCTGCTTCGAAACTTTGGTCCTGAAGGGCAGGTTTTACTTGGGCCAAGAGATATGAGTTGCCTTTCCCTGTCTCTATCTTATGTAGAAAACAGTCTCACCTCCTCTCCTCAACTTTGCTCCTCACAGAAAAGGGAAGTGGGTATAGAAGGGAAAGTAGTGAAAGTGTCTGGGAAAGAAAACAATGGACAGCTAAGGGTAAATTTCCTGTGTTTCAGGTGTGSTCAGTCAACAATTCCTATCAGCCCTGCAGGATACAAAACACTGGAAATCACTGATGCTTCTTAGCTCAGACTAGATGGTTATTAGAATAAGAGGGAGGAGCTAATGGTTTTTATTAATATATAGATACATAGAACAAGCCTGTGTTTTGGAACTGAGCAGAAGTATCAATAACACTTCTGGTTTTCTGATCTTATGAAATACTTTATTGCTTCACAAGAATTTATTTTCTTGTGAAAAAGAAAATGGTTTCTTGCTCTCTCCTCTTTCTGTTTCTTGATCAATTATTTATTGATAAATTCCAGACACCTACATCTATTTAGTACTATTTAATATCTTTTTATGGTCAGTTTTCATTCAGGTGAATCTGAAATCAGTATGCTCAGCATTAATGCTTTTAGATAAATAAGRCTGCATCCTTAATTCACTGACAAGTTACTTAGAGCTGCAGAAAAGGGTGTAGAAAGTATTTGATACTGTAAGCATATAAGCAGCATCTCCAAAGCCTGTCACTTGCTGTCTCCATTGGCAGTAGCTGCATTCCTGCATCATTACATTATCACAGCAAAAACCCATTGGCACCTACAAGTCTGAAGTGAGCACTGCCTGTAATGCCASCGGGCTTTTGTCATACCTGTGCCTCCCATGTTAGTTTGCCCAACTGGGAATGTGGATCTGGGGATGGCTGTAGGCTTAGGCAAAACAGGAAACCGTCTAGGTCAGTAGGCTGATAATTAATCACAGTGCTGAGAGTGTGCCAGGGAAAGGGCATCTGATTTTCCAGCAGTTGGTATGGCTCAAGTGACCGATCCCTGCTTTTGTTTGGAGGTTTTCATGTTGTTGTTTCAGCTGACCTGATGRTAGCCCAGAAGGAGAGCAATTGCCTGTCTGGTTTCCCCAGGAGCCATTAAGTTTTAACTCCTGAACTCTGGGATCCAGTGGGTAAGAAAAAGACATAAAGGCTTAGAATGTATTAGTCAAGGGTATATTAGAAACACTAAAAAATTAAGTCTCTATAGGGAAAYACTAGATAGCACTTAAGAACCAGTTAGAAGATCCTGTGATGTTTATGGCGCATATCAGCAAAAAGCAAAAAGCCTGTAAAGAGTACTGCAGAATAAATTCTGACTCATTCTTATAGGAAAGTGCTTTCATTGTGTGGTAGGGTGCTTTTCCTTGAGAGTCCTTTTTGCAGTGTTAGACAGAAAGCCAAGAGTCTGGTAACATTCACCATAACTTTGTAGGGAAGGCGGAGCAGACAGAAATATTCATTGATATATGAGACAAGAAACACTGCCTYGAGCATGCAACAGAGATGACAAAAGGTTGAGCAGTTGAACGATTTTGGTGTTTTTCAAGCTCATTGCCAGATGGAGAGAAGACAGATCAAAATGTTGAGATGAAAGGGTTTTGAATATTACCATTCCAGYGATGAATAAGATTGTCCTTTACAGRAARAGGTCTAGAGGGAGGTAAGTTGGAAAGCAATCAAAGTCTCATGTTTGTAAAGCAAAGAGCACACTGCCAGAAATAATCTTTGTTTTTAACTTCTYACATAATTCAAGAGTACAGAAGTGAGACACTGTACTTACTGCCAAATGGTTTACCTTTTATCATAYAGAATATATTGTACATTTTTTTTTCTTGGAATATTCTGCATGTAATGCAAGGAAAGTAAGCACTCATGTATTTTAAATATCTAGTGTAAAAAATATATGTCCTACATAGCCTCCTCTTTTTTGTGCCTTAAATAAATACCTTAAGAAATAACATATGTTCTGATTTCCAGAATACTATTGATTTTTTCAGCATTGGGAAAACAAGATGATGTCCTTGAAAAAGCTCCTACTGAAAGTAAAAATAGGTGGAAAAGGCAAACAGGATCTAGATAAGAATATCAAAACATAAGCATAATAAAGATTCTTTTAATAGAGAAATTGTTTGTATTTGTTTCTTATGTAGAAAGGTGATAAATTTTTTTACAGTAGGATAGGATAAGACAGAGCCTTTTAAAAAAATCTGAAAAGACAACTCACTAAATTTATTAACATAAAATAGAATATTWCCATACATTAAATTAAAATGAATAKTTGAGGTCAGTATGTTAAAGACATTATATCACTGACTTGCTGATAATAGTCCAATTTGCAATTAGTTCCCCTTGGGCCAATCTACTTGATAGTCAAAACCACATTACACCTGTGACTGTATTTCCACGATAACAATATGCCTCCTAATATTATCTTTAAATGGATCAATACAAATWAATGTTATTCCTTTGCCATGAGTTGTACCATGAAAATTTTTWTTCCACGTAGCTATTTTAACTTTTCCGGTTCCATTCACCCTTGCTGCTCTCAGTGTGAGATCATCTTGGAAGATTTCTSTATGTTCATTGACACAATATTTACTTCATTCATGYTTTTGGGRAGAGGATACTTGTCATTATTTTGCTGGTCTTTTTATGGTTGATAACTKCTGATAATACACCAGCACATTCTCTAAAATTGTTTCTTCCCATTTAATGTTCACTCCACAGTTGTGTAATGTCAAGTTTGCCAACTTCTGCCAGCCTCTCTATCTCTTACAAGGCTTTGAATATTCTAGCTCCTGTTAGAGTGTACATGAAAGCTCCAAACAGTCAACACTTTTGCATGGTCAATATCCTACTTTCCATGGCTTATTTGAGCTTCTTCTTGTTTTTTATAAAGAAAGATCAGTGCCACATCCCTTGCTCTGAATCCCATCTGTTCAACTTGGGTGATCACAGGGTTGTGCTCACACCACCACTGCCAYTGGAGTATCTGCAGGACCATGGGAACACCACACAAGCTCTTGCACCACATCAATGTCAAGCATTTGCTGTATGTTTGTGTTTTCTTGCTTTGGAAGAGTTTTGTTGTGTCTAATATCAGTGCATTACTTTTGAACTTGAGCAGCTTACTGTTAAATCTCATGGGTAGATCACAGAAAAGTCACTAACTTGTAGTTATTTATGCAATAAAAGTATACACAGGATGGTGAGAGAGGCATAGAACAGTATAAGCAAGTGAAGCCATGTGCAGGCATGGTGAGATGTGTGCATAACACAGCAGGTTTTATTGAAAAAGAGGCAGAGGCCTATTGAAAAAGAGGCAGTGGTGATAAACATGAAGAAATACTGCATGCTTTCTCACATGTATAGTCCTGGAACCTGAATGAAGCATCACCAGATCAGGTTGGTTTGTTTAYTTCATTTTTATACACAAACAGACAAAATAGAGAGGGCAGCTGTTTTGGACAAAAAAAGGATGGTTTAAAATGGCATGATAATGCATTGTTCATCAAAGGAGAGTGAAAGCAGTCCTAAAGACAGACATTACCAGATCTTCTTCACATAGTCACACTGATAATTGTGATTCTGATTGGTGGGCAGCCATCAGACTCAATATGAAGTTACTTACTGGTTTGTGAATGTTCGCTCATAAATAACATCTCCTCCTGAAACTTCCTTGAAAACCTCACAGGGCTGAAATGTCTGTAGTCCATTCCACAGGGAGGGGCACAAAGGTACGGAGCTATGAAGTGACTAGTCCAAAGATGCTGACTCTGCTGAAAAGGCCCAGAAAAAATATTTGGATCAGCCGGGTCCTAATACAGTCTTTGACCTTGTCTTTCTTGAAATATTGGATCAAGATAAACTCAAGCCAAATTATTTGCTTGTGCTTTTTATTGCAATAATCATTATATCTTGTTTCTTGGAGAGTGTCATATGGACAAGACCGTGTAGTTTGTCAGAGAGCTGTCACATGAGCTGGGTTACTGAGAAAAGCCTTTGAAAAACAGCACCAAGGATATAGTGGAATGGTTTCAGAGACAGCATCCCTTTCACAGCTTACTTCTCCATCCCTGATGTGCGGTGATGGCACTTCAGCAAACACTATCCCTCTTTTGGTTTTTCTGTCTCAGGGGTTTCCCTTCTCTGGTTGTATTGAAGTTCTGTCTCCAAAGTGGCTCCACCAAAAGCCTTACAGCCAGGACATGTTGCTGTGGCAGCTGCTGTGTGCCCAAAGGCCCTGCTAAAGGAAAAAGTAAACAAGATAATTTCTGCTGCTGTAGCAGTTCCCCCTGGGGTTCTGTTGCACACTGGGTCTGCTTTGTCTGATCATGGAGTAAGGCAGTTCGTAGGAAGACACTGCACGCTGTCAGCACTGAGTCAGAGTACGCTAATCCTTCACTGCTCTCATGTATTTTTTGAGAAGTGTGGCTTTGCCACACTTTGCAGGGACAGGAAAACTGTCCACCAGAGCTTGAGTCCTTGCTGAGCCTTGGAGCCACCTYTGGCCAGGGAGCCAAATAGGAAAGAAAAGTTTGACATCCGGGGCCCCACTTCTAGTCATGAGAGGGCAGGCTGAGCTACCCACACKGTAGCCATGAACCATGACAGGAAATTTGTTTTCTTTTATTCTTTCCACCTACCAGTCCATCCTTCAAAGACAGAGGAAAGTGGTATAAARTATTCGTTCTCTGGATCTACGGTCCCAGTCCTAAAGCATGATGACTGCAAGAAATGTTCCTTAGATTAAAAACCACCCAGAATTAACCYGTTTATTTTGCACATATTGCAGATGCTTTGTGCAGCACCTATTTTTTTACAATTACTCAGTGTGAATCTGCAGATACATGAAATTCTGTGTACAACCAGRAAACATGTAAAAGCACCCAAAAAAATGTAAGATGCATGGCATTACAGGGGAGCCTGCACTGTGTAACGGAGCAGAAATCCCTGGTGATCACTGTGCTAGTACTGTTAACKGAGTGTTGCATTCACACTAATTATCTAGAAAGCGGTTATGCTGTTTCAAAACCTTACCTAGTGTTTCTTCATGGTGCTATTATGTGCCTGTGAACACGTTAGCTCAAATATCAACCACTGCATAGCATCATTTAGATTTGCTCCTAAGTTATGTTGGTTTTTATAATTTTAAAAGATACAGTGTCCTTGTGCTGAGCACTTTGTGGAATATTCCAGCACAAAGCTGTGTTGAATTCTATCAGGAATTATTCATTATTCCATTATTTAGGTACAGAATACTTTAAACAAATAATATCAGTAATTATTTCTGGCAACAGATTAGGAGCTTATCATCCAATAATAATGAAAATGTTAAGAAACAAGATTTCTGGCATTTTTCTGGGGGAAAAAAAAGCCCTGGTTTTTTTGTTTTAAAGCTGGGATAAGAAGGAAGGAGGGGATGTTTAGACATTGAAATATACTAGATTGGTTTTATATCTTATTTCATTATGTTTAGCAATAAAATAATTAATCGGCAGGCTCCTGTGCTTGCCATGGTCCTTGCTTGCCCAGCTGTATGTTAGAGTCCAATGTTCATCAGCAAACACTTTTACTTTCACTCCTTGCTRTAGTGCTGTGCCTGGGAATAGTTTAACAACAGCAGGGGCAATAGGCCTGGGCTGGCAGGTGGTCAAGGCATTGCTGCTGGTCCTGTGCTGCTGTCCTGGACAGGCTGGAACTCCATTGTGAGCTTGAGTCAAAGGGACCATCCCCTGTGGATGAGCCCACATGGGAGCAGGACACTCTCCGTCCTTGGTTGTGCTGGTGTCGGAGCAGGTTTGCCTCCGAAGGGGCTGAKGCACAAGGATAAGTCCATGCAGGACAAGGTACACCTGGAAGCATCTGTGGTTGTRGATAATCCATGCTGCAGCAGGAGCACCCTGTAGCACCAGTGGCTGTGCATGAGGTCGTGATGAAGAACCTCAAAATATGTGGCCATGGATWAGTCAACARCAGAGCAGGAACACCCCKGGAGGGWCRGCAGCCAGGGATGAGGCMGAGTTGGAACAGGTCTGTCACTGAAGGCATTGGCCCATGGAGAAGGCCCTGCTGGAACAGGTRCACCTCAAAGGGATRGTGGCTGTGGATARGTCYATGCCACAGTAGGTGCAGCCCTGAAGAGGCTGTGGATCACAGACAAGGTTCTACATGCAGTAGGTATCCCCTGACGGACTGCAGTCTGTGAAGAAGTCCGCATGCAACTCAGATTATCAATTTCTTCCAGATAGGAGAATTTTTGTGTTGAGGTGTTCTAGAGCTGAAATGTTTTGTTTGTTTTTACACAAAATTTCTGTGTTTTTTAAACAATAAATTGTCCCTGCCCTTCCTGTTCACTGCAGCCTTTYCCGAGTTCTTCTTCAATCACTAATAAATATTTGAATCACTGCAGTTCTTTAATGGCTTCCACTGACTTTTTGCCCCAAGGTAAAGGACAAAGGAATTGACTTACATCGTCTCAATGATTTGGGTGAAAGMAAGTAAAAAGGGGAATTCTGGTCACCTTTCAGCTGAGCTGTACAGCCACATGAGTTGTACCTCAAATGGGACAGTGAGCATCTGGGAGGTACTATGACATCTTTACTTCTGGCTGTCAGCTTCTCAGACTATTTTGTCAAGCATGTCCTGTGGCCTTCAGCCCCGGGACAATTTTCAAAAGTCAGCAGCAGAATCTGTGGTTTACTGCCTGATGGATAAATCTGGATTGCATTTGTAACAGCACTTTCATGTTAGAAAAGTTTCATGTTAGAAAGAATGRCAGATGGTATTTACCGTGAATTTGGAGAGGATAAATGGTGCTTCCTTCATAACATCTACTTATAATGTCCAATCTTATAGAAAGTTACATAAAATCATAAAGACAATTTTAAGGGGTGCTTTCTTATAAATTAAAGTAATTAGCATAAAATTAGGACATGGTCAGTGTGCTTTAGGAGACTCTGTTTGAGTGTTGTCTGACTATGTAAYGTAAAAATAGTTATTAATGAAATTCAAATAATTATTTCATATCTTCCCTGATAAAATATCTGTCTTCTAGAAAAACCAAGCTGAATTATGTATAGACATACATGCTGGTTATATGCATGATTATATGATCATTCGACAGATATTCCATTACAGGAATATCACTGATTAAAGTACTGACTCAATTTTATTTTGATATTCTTATAGTATTAGGCCAGTAATAATAGGAACACCGAAGAGTCACCTTCTTCTCATCATATAAGTCTCATTATCCTCATGGGATATTAAATTTAAGGTGGAGCCTGTAATGTGATATCTGCGGGGTTTCATTGTGTGACCTACAAACATAAAAACAGAATCCATAAAATATATAAATGACAGTTATGTTTATCTTCTAGCTAATTGGGAATAATTATGTGAATTAGTGTGAATACATTGTTCTTTTCCTCTGTTGAAATGTGACCTTTGATCTTTGGTAACTACTCCCACGTGAGCAGCACAGCACAAACATCACAGAGGATGGTGTCAAGTTTCTCCCTCCTACTGCTCTGATGCCTGCAAAGCCCCTTATTTGCCTGCACAAATATTTTTTGAATGTTTCATGTGTTTGCTCTGGCATCCATTTAGCATATTTTTGCTAGCAATTTGACTCCTTATCCCTATGCTTTATTCAGAGCTTATTTAGGGCAGGCCTAAGCATATTCAGAGCTTATTTAGGGCAGGCAAACATGTGGAGAACCATTGATCTTAAACCACTATATACCAGATTGTTGTGCATGGTCCTAGGGGGTAGACTTGGCTCCTCAGCATCAGCTCATCTGCTCAGACCTCAGGGCTTAACTGTGGTCACCTGCTTGACACAGATTTATGAGTATGGGACTGCCCATATCCACCAGATTTATCTTGATCCAGTTCCCCAATTTTTATTCCTTCTCACAGCCTCAGTCTCTGTAACTTTCAGCTTGGATCACTCATCCTTGCAATGACAAACTTGATTTGAATCACACCTGCATATTTTTGGCAAGGGTTCAGAACCTCATCAATCTTAATCAGGCATGAGAAAGGGCCACTTATCCAGACAAAATGACAGCCGGCTACATGTGCTTTGCTGTCTTAGCTGATTGCTGGGTGGTCACTTTGGGCRGTCACTCAGGTCCAAGGGATACAAAGGCACTTCCATCTCTCTCAGTTAAAAACTTTCCCCATRACACAGAGCATATTCTCTTTCCAGCACCAGACACTAGGATCTCTCTCATTCTCAGTTACAAGTGAGACACCATGAATATATGATCACCATTTTTTTCCCTTTATAATGATACTCCAGCATCAATCTTCTCAGAAACCTCCTCCAGGTAAATGCATTTAGTTTACTCCCTCTGTTAGGCTTCAAAATAGAGAAGGTATGGGTATCCAATGCAAAAGCCAAATCAGTAAAAACAGTTTTCTTTGTCTTCGTATGAATAACAATATTAATAGAATGTAAAATAAAAACACAGGAATTTCCCCTGGGGAGAGATATAGACAAAGGAGCCACACGTGAGCCTGGTACTTGTGTTGCCTAGTATAACTTTGGAAAATAATTAGACAGACACAACACTCAAATGTGAGAAAAATGTCATAATTCTTTTAAATTGTCTAATACATGAAATGTAAAAGATGCTTTAAATTTAATCTAATTAATTTTTCTGGAGGTGCTATATTGGAAGAACAAATTTATCTTAGTCCCAGTGGAAGAAAAGCATTATGTCAGTTTTACTTAGGAAGACACTCCCTAATTTATCATACCATAACGAAATTAAGCTTGAGAACTACTAATCAGTAGATGTCTATTATACAGCAAAGCATTAGCATTAGCCTTAGCATGTACAATGCCTTTGGCATTCARCAGGGCATATACTGGAAATAAGAATTCCTTTGTCATCTGGCCAGGGAAGCAATTATCTTCGTAGTTCGTGATTTGTATAATAATCAGTTAAAATAAGGTGTGTCATGAGCAGAAGCTCATGAAAAAGTTAAAGTTCTGGTTCTTATTTAGCACCTTTAACTTCTTAAATACTTGCACATTCCTGAAAACACTGACTGCCGTTTCATAGAACACAGTTGCTCTTTCTGCAGTGCTTCTGCTCCTTCCTCTCCCCTCCAAAGTACACAACTTCAAAAGAAAACTAGAAATCTCTAGTCACAGTCTACAAAGCTCCTCATTTCCATTCCAATTTTMTTTTTCTAATTCCATGGATACACATATGAACATGTTCACATGTTTATGCACGACATCAGCTCCTTGCTCCTATTTCCATACTGGCATGACAAACATTTCAGGTCAGATCTGTGAGCCAGACATGTTCCAGTGAGCTCTTGCTCACCTTTGGATACCCTCAGGAGGCACCGTGTCCCTGAGGGAGCTCTCTGCTCCCTMTTCCTCTCCCTYCTTTCYCATTTTTTYCAGAGGAAGAAGTGATACCTGTGCTGTGGACAACACTATTAGCAAATGGTSCCATCTTGTTATGCAGGTTTATATGCTGCTTATTTAGAACTATTTACACTAAATAAARTATAAGCTATTATAAACAGTATTTATTTAGTGCCTACTCAATCCCCACCCATCCGAGTGGAGTTACTGGGCATGCAAGCTATGATAGCCCACATGCATTCACAGCCCAAGGTCAGGTAACTTATACTTAATTTCCTTACATAGCATTTGCTACAAATTACGACAGCATTTTACTGTTTGATGAAGAAAAAAGGCTTCATGGATGGTATGACAACAAATTATAGAGACTACTCTAATATACTTTGTTCCATGTCGTCATTTTACTGAACATAAAAGTACTAATAATTGATATAAAATAGCTAATAGATCAAACATCAGACCACCATCAATTTCAAATAACATTATTTCTCCATCTGTGCCAAGACTGTATTTGTTAGGATGAACCCCTGATCTGATGGATCAAGACAGTCTCATTCACCCCTTCCTGGGATCCCAGGTAGCCTCTGCTTCCTCTTCCAAGCTGATGTCACCTACACAATTTGTTGTGATGATGTCATGAAGAATCATTTTGAATGTGCTCTTTTCTGTGGGACTTCAAGAGAATTGTTCCCTTGGCAAAAGCCCAGAGGTAACACAGTGAGGAGAACATATGCACAAACACATAAGAAAAATATCAGGAAGAATAAGCTATTCTCATGTGAGTTCTTCCACACCATATTGTTGAACTGAAAAAAAAAAAAAAAAAAAAAAAAAAAAAAAAAAAAAAAAAAAAACAAAAAAAAACCAAAAAACCAAAAAACTTAAAGACAAGTTCTTCTGTTCAGAAGTGACAGACAGTGCTATCCAAAGTATGGTAACAGAAAATTTCTCCAATTACATAGCTCATACATGGGAACCAAGGAAACAATTAATTCATTGATTCAGAGGAAAAAAGATCTTTGTGGTCTTCTAATCTGTAGAAATGGCCAAGATCATGCACAAACCGAACAAAGGGGAGAATCATACTTGGAATCAGAATTTTCTGAAAATAAGTTATTTGATTTGTGATAAATTTATTTTCACTCTGCTGAAAAGTCATACAAACCTTTCTCATTGGTATCAAAAGTATTCAGTGCACTGACATTTCAACACATATGCCATCTTCCTGAAACACTAAATCCTGCAAAGCCACAAAACACAGGAACAGTTTCTGTTTACCTATTCATGGGAGTTACAGCCACCCAATAAAGTTAATTGACTAAAATGTTTTTGGTTTGTTTTTTTTTTTTATGGAGGGAAAGAGAATAGTTGCCTATTGTATTCCTTGACCTTAAAAAGGAAGCCAGTCCTTGGCAGCCTTTGGTCATGCCAGAGCATCCTGTCCAGTGACCCAATCAGCCTCTCTGCTGCAGTGATAGCCCTTAATGAGTGGATGCCATATTTTATGAGGGTGTAAAATGTTGGACTAGACACAACATTAATAGCACAACCTGTCTGATCCCAGTAAGAGCTCACATAATCACTCATACATATTTATCTTTACTAAAGTATCTGCATCCCAATTCATGCATAATGACACCTTCCTTCCAAATGTGTTTCATTGATTTGTTGATGTTTACAGTATTAATACCAGATGAAATGTCCTTCAGATGTCCTCTCGTGTGAAACTGTTACTCATTCCTGGAAATTGTATTGTCTTCCAGAAGAATTTTTACTGAGTTTTAATCTYAGCTTTTATTGCCAATATTCATGCAAATTGGCTTCTTAGCTTACCTACCTCTTGAAAACTCTAGATGTGATAGATGCTGGAACTTTTCAGTACTATCAAGACATTTCCAAAAGGCAGATATAGAAATACCAGAAATAGAAGGGAAGACAAAAAAAGTGAGAGCAAAGGTAGGCAGGGCCAGTGTCCCCACAATCTCAACTGCTAAAAGAAAAAAAAAATTGTTTCAATAAAGCATTGATAGCCATTGTAACAAATGGGCTGCTATACTGAGAAATAAATTTTATGTTCTGTATAGAGTTCTTGCTCAAATAATTGAGTAAGGTTCCTGAATATTCCAGCTGTACCATGARAAGGAGATCTAGAAAACACTGAATAGAGCACTGCAACAAGAAACAGGATTGTCTCCACTTGYTTAGCTTCAATGTCTCAACTTGTTTAGCTATCCTGGTGCCAAGGATAAAGTTATTGTATCTACAAAAATGTCATTGGTTTTCTTTGCTAATCCTCTGTGTAGCTGTGACAGGGACAGATGATTGTTGTAAGTCTTTTGTCTTTTCTTGATTCAAACTGGAGCAGCCTTGATCACAGTTAGTGACTCATAGACAAATAAAGGTAGAGACCATCCTTAAAAAATATCTCTAAAAGTCATTTTTTAAAGAATGATGATAGTTGATGGACCCTTACATGAGTTATTTTATGTGGTGTAATGTTTCACACATTTTGATCATGATCAAAAGAAACACTGGTAGTAGGTTTGATCATWATGAAATTAAAACATTGAACCATCTCTACAATATTATGAGTTTGCTGTTCACTGAAATTGGTTTTAATTAGAGCTCAGCGTGAGCTCAATGTCTTGGAAACTCCTCTCTGCTTMTGGGTGACAAAATTGCACTCACGTGTAATCTGCTGTTCGTCAAATATCTCATAAAATCTGTRAAATTGTTTTAGATGCTGTAGTGTGTCATACAAAATAGCTGAGCTTAGGTAGTGTCTTCTCTAAAATGTCTACCAACCAAAAGGCAAACCGGCCTGACAGGTCTCTAGGGTGGGGACTTTTTGTGAATAATTAGCCCTGAGCAATGAAACTCCAGAGCCACACCTGGGCTGAATCTTTGATCTGTCTTTATACAGCTAGAACCAAGTTAGAGAGTTCATGCATTATCTTGACATTGCAGGTGATAAAATCTTTACTCTTGCATACATACTGCAGCAAATWTACTTCTGTGTATATGTATACAYGTATATATAGATATGGTATATATATTTATATAGTAAAAATGGATRTTAAGGCTCACCATTCAATTATGTTTCTTCATTGTTCATTCTGGTGTGGCTTAATCACTTCTAGGATTTGTTATTTTTGCTGGTTTTTTTAAGGTAAAAGATGAGACTCAATGACACATTCTGTCTTGATAGCATCAGAACAATATGTACAACAATCAGTGTGCTGACAGAGCAGAATCTTTACCTGACATACTTAGTAGGCACACCTGTCACAGGCTGTAAAATAAAATAAATCAGTCATTCATAACATTTATTTTTTGGCTTTTTTTTTCATATAATAACCCTTTTTTTCATTCAAGTTTTATTAAGTAACAGAAARAGCCAAATCGTCTCACACATGTGATCTAGCTGTGTGTGATCTTTTTTGGACAGTCTATGAGAAGTGTGAACAAAGCAATAATCAGTTTGTCCCCCATTTGAATCCTTGATGCACTTCCAGGTCTACCTGTGGCCATGGGCGAATCCCTGAACTTCTCTGTCTCTCTTATACATTCAATAACAACTACAATAATAAGGAATTAATTGTTATTTGTTTGCCATTTTGAAGGTTGTTAGCTAGACTCTTCCATTGCTAATACAAATGTAATATCCCAAGTGAATGAATTTTTGGCTTTGTAATTTAGAAAAATTTTATTGCCCATTAGAAATTCAAACACATATTGTACCCTCCTGCTTCATGTTGAACATCTCTTATATCGTTAAGTTCGGCAAATACACATGGGAACTGCCCATGCTGTTTTGAAAACCCTCAAGAATAGAAGGCTTTGCTTCTTCTACCCCCTGAAACCAATTGCTTTTGATTTTAAAAAATTGTGTATTCAGTTAATAAACTAGACCAAGCAAATTGTTGTATGTGTTAAATCTTTGCTACCTGTAGTCCTTCAATAAAATCAACGTGTATCTGTATGGCTAGGCCATTGAACTTGCTTTAGTCACACTCCTCACACAAATATTTAGATTTACTGACCTGATTAATGGCTGATACTACTAAGAAGTAACAATCTGATTAGTGGCCAAATCACCAGGAAAGTACTTGTGAAATGTAATTCTTTCATGTATTATGGAGAGTTGAAGAAGTCAGGCTAGCTTGCACACTCAAAGAGAAATTCAAGATGAGGGCACTTTATTTTCRTCTTGCTTTCAATATTGACACATTAGAAGAGTAACATTTGTTACATATTCTGATTTTTTATTGTAATTAAACTATTTTAAAAGAAAATATTTATGAGCTAGATTAATTCAGAATGATAAATAATCCTTCCCTTCTATATTTTGCAGGAGTTTTAAAAACATGAGTTCTTTATAGGCAGGAAAAATAGCCCCTTAGCAACTATCTGAGCATTTTGTAATGACCATATTATAATGCATCTGATAAAAATATACAAATATCTTTCCTTATACACAAAAACAGAGTGGTAGATACTCCTAATTTCAGATAAAAATCATGAACATGAATGTATTTCCCTTCACTTAAGCTTTTATGTGGCTGTAGCAGAAACACAGTATGGTTTATTCACTGATGTCAGCTATGGGGAGTTCCATACTAGGCTTAAACTAAATGTCTAAAAAGGGATTAAAGAAATAATGCTGCTTTAACACATTAAATTTCACCTTTGTTTAATAGCTAATATCTAAATGGATGTGTTTGTTGTCTCCACTTGTATCTTAAAAAAAAAAAAAAAAAAAAAGGCACAATTCTGATGATAAAAAGCCCTAGCTTTCTCATCCCATTGATGCTGGGACACTTTGAATTGAAGACTTGCCCTATTTGTAAACTTTTTAAAAAAAAAAGAATGTGAATCCTTCTTCTTGCACCCTCTACTTAGTAATGATGGCTCCCCCACACAGAATCTCAGGTTTAGGACTTGCCAAAAAAAAAGTAGAGCCAGGAGGACACCCTGGGTGGGACCCTGGACTCACATTCTCTCATCACCTGGGCTTGTTTTTGTGCTCAGACTCATGGTTGCTTCTTTGAGAACGTCCCACAAATCTCACATCTAAGTGAGGTTTTACTCAAAACCTCAAATAGCATCGGTTAGCAATGTTTACAGTGCTGTGGTTTCAACTGCAGGCTGAGTAAACAAATATTTAATGGGCAATAAAATTTTTAASATGGTTGAAAAGTAGGGGAATGTGGTTTTGCTTGGCTGCGTGCTGTGTCTCATGCTAACATACCAAGCAAAACCTTCACTACATGGTTTCTTTTCAAGACCCCCACAAAATGCTTTTGGTAATCCCTTACAGGGCTAAAATKCACTTAATTTGGCATTTTAGTTTGGGATTCATATATCCAAGCACTCTAAAAGTTTTGCTGACAGGGTTAATGGCAACAGAACTGGAGGACTGGTGATTTTTCCAGCAGATAGCTTAGAGGTGGTGTGGTACCCTGTCTCCTCTTTAGCCTTATTTCCAGTCACACTGCACAGCTCTTCTTACAGCAGTCCTGCTGTCCTGCTGTCAGTGTGCTGTGCTTCCCTCTTTCTCAAGTGTGGTTTTAAAGACTGGGGCTCCAGCATGAACTTTCCACTTGCATGCTTTAAGAAACACTTTTTCTTTCTGCTGTTCTTTCCCCCTCATTTGCCCTGTTCTTCCCGACCCCACCTACAGCATTCTGTGTTAGTGTGACACACACTCCAGTGAGAATCCTGAACAAAACACAATTCCTGCTTTGTTATGGGCTTGAGAATGATGGTGCCCATCAGCAAAAAATCCTAGTGGGAAAAGATGAGAAACCTCCACATCTATAAAGAACAAGATAACAGGTACAAGGAATTCTTCTCCCCTCAGATTTCTCACAGAGTCAGCAAGACTGCGCCCGTSTTTGGCAGCTGTAATTCACGGACGGGTGCATCAGCCAACATCCACTTTGGCTGACATTACCACGCTGGGCTGTGAACTGCCATGCCTGAGGAACTGGTTCACATCCTCTTCTGTGACCCAAACACAAGCAGAAAGGTGRGGCAGGCATCCCCAGTGTTATCCTTCTAAAATGTCTCAGCAACTTTTTTTTTTTTATTTTTATTTTTATCATAAGGTGCTTGTAACTCCAGAAATGGCCAAAAAAAGAGAGCACAATAGGAGAGAGAAAATACAGGAAAAGAGATTAAGGTTTCAGGTGTCAATGTAAACTTTACCTTTYACTCTAAATAAAACAGAACTAGTTAAACAAGTCAAGCTGTTACTTTGTCCTAGCCAGGTTTTCTGTAAGAGTGTGGAACAAGGTTTGCTTTTGAAAGGGCAGATTGTACCTCCCTCACTGTGGTTAGCTAGGCCACACTCCACGGCTCCTCTTTACATATTCCCTTTATTTTGATGCTGTGATCACCTCTATAAAGAAGCAGGCAGAACTGATTGCCAGGCTGTGCTGATGTCTGCAGATGAAACCTGAACATTCACAGGAGGCTCAGGTTTCACCTCTGTGGTRGCAAAAGTAATTCAAGCTTGCCACCTGAAATATTTTAGGATAGTGTTATATTTTATTTCCTTAAGTGGTTATTACCTTCAGATGGTAAATACAGCATGTTGGTCACCTGAGTTAGTTAAAATTACAAATATTTTTATATTTATTTGAAAATGTGTCTTTTATATGTATTTTGTGTGCATATATACAATAAACGTGATATGCGTTGCAATACCTGTAAATAAAAATCACAAATATAAGTAAAAGATTTCCTGCATTGTTAAATACATGCCCATCTATAAACAAAAAAAAAAAAAAAATCTGCATTTATTAGTGAGAAAGAATGATTTGTTACAAAAGTATTTCATGCAGTTTTTTCACCAATAGGAAAAATTTCTTCCAGAAATCTTTCTGTATTGTCAGGCGAACAAAACGTCTTTGTTGTTAATACCATTTTATTGGGCTATTTAAGACTGATAAGTAGATTGTWCGCTAACTCTCCTCCCACTCCATTCCTCAGGGTACACTCAATCTCCAAATTTTCTCTAGAAAGCACACAGATCCACAACCAGCTTTGTCCTAGCCCACCTGAGGTGCCTGCACAGGGCTCGAGGTGCATCAGCTGCTCTGCCATCTAACTGCATAGTGATGCTTTGTCCTAGGAGGATACAGCTCTGCATTGCATGCACAGAGGACTAGAAACTCTGGAGGGCTGGGAGAAACCAGAGAGTACTCAGCAAAACGCGCAGAACTGCTCCTCTTGTCAGTACAACTTTTGTAAAAGTTAAAGTTCACAGAAATAATAAGCAAAGTATGCAGTTGTATTTGAAAGAATGAGTAATAGAGATAGCAGAATGAYCAGATCCCTTCAGCCAGCAAATATAAATTCAGTTTCTACAAATGCAAAAATTATGGTACTGTAATTTTTTATTGCATTTTGGATTGTGCATGTAGTTCACAAGTGTGGATTTTCTTCTCAATATAAATGCTGTGGAAGACCATCAAATTCTCTGCGCTTTTCTTGAAAGGAATTGGAGTGTCTTAAAATGGCAGTTAAAAACATATGATGAAATGTTTTATTCTCTTTCAGTTGACAGAAATAGATAATGGAGGAAAAAACAAGTTCACAGTTGATATCCTGTGTGTAACATTCTCACTGCTTCATACTTTTTTATGGTATAGTCAATACTAATATTCATCACTGAGAGTGTATGTTTGTTCTTTAGTATGTAGAATCATCTCAATACAATTTTTGTTGTATAAGAGATTAGTGGTCAAAGTATTTTTACATAAACCTGAAAGTAATCAATTAATCTTACATTTACTGGAGGAAATCTGACRGTTTCTTTTATGTTTAGTAATTGCTTCCTTCCAGGTATTCAAAAGATAAACATGCCTGTCAAAAATTGATTTTAGTGTTTGTCTGGTTACAGTTCAATGATATTTCAGTCCTTATCTGTTGTTTGTTTACTCTTTATTAGCCTTTAAGAACAGTTGTTTCTCAGCTGAGTCTCCTGGGACAGTTCTGAGGCTTGAGGTTTTGTCTTTTCATTCCACTCATATTGCTAAATAAAAATTTTTTCTTCAAGTGAGCAGCACATTCACTACAAACTGTAAGCCAAAAATGGCTGATGGCACAAACATGAAAGAAGAAGCCTCTCAAGGGGTGACTAAGTTTAGAATAGAATAGAATAGAATAGAATAGAATAGAATAGAATAGAATAGAATAGAATAGAATAGAATAGAATAGAATAGAA
>NW_026623895.1:0-48760 GCF_030028575.1 Malurus melanocephalus | reverse complement strand
TACCATAAGTTTAGTATTTCATTTAATTATGGTCAACAAAGATAGTTGATTTCCATCTGAGAAATTACTCTTTGGAAAGAGTTAATTACATGTAAGTTTTCAGTAACACATTTTATATGAGCAATACCAGCTGGTTTTGACCTTACTCTTAGTACAATTGCTCAGGATCATGCATAATTAACAACTCTGAGCCAACCACGAGCACTGTGCATACCTACTTTATAATCATGATCATGTTTTATGTCATTGGTMATAGTAGTCTCTCAGGCAAGAAATGCTTTGAAGAATAAAAAGGAATTTRTCTCCAGAAAAATTAAACTMCTTTTGCAACACTCTAAAATATTTYGATTGGCATTCAAATGCTACAGTYTTTGCTCAGYCAAAATGACCTCCAGAATAAAGCAATGTAGCTTAGGTAGTAATTTTTTTTCCTGTGGAAAGTGTGCAGAAAATAATTACAGTCATAGACACTTGTAATATGAAATATATAATTGCTACTTCTCACTTTATAAGTGACTGTACAAGGAAAGACAGAGGAGCGAGTAATGGAGTAGAAAATAACTACTTAATGGCACCTTCAGTGAACAAGTGTAAGCATAGTGGGCCCTGTTTCCTAATTGTTTGCAGCTTTTTTCATCTGTATAACCCTGCTCTTTTTGAAGCAGGTCTTGGTAGCACTGATAGTAATGATGTGAACTGAGAAACAAGCCCACTCGCTATTCTTTGAGAATATTCATATTCATGATGGARCACACTGGATTGCTTGCCAGGTAAGTAGAGAGCAACTTGTCAAGACTMTTTTCTGGGTGTTTTCTTGGACTGTGTTATTCAGTCAAGCCTAAGCAACAGGCAGTGTCTTGTTCTCTATTTAAGGCTGTGCCATGAGCTTCTGCAGAATCTCTGAAGTTCTCCAGAGCTTGCTGATACATTTCTTCGCTATTTACCGTATTTACACCATATCAAACCACATGAAAMCTGAAGAAGACAACTCGTCCTTTTCCCTGTTTGTTTTCCTTTTGTGTGTAACACTTTCATATAACCATTCCCCCAAAGATCATAAAAAATCCAGCTTAGATCTGAAACACTCAGTTGTCCTTTGTGCACCTAAATAAAATTCAAGGGGAATGATTAAGTGATCTAAATCTACTTCCAGGCTGTTTTGCAGACCTTTATTTATCTTTCTTTTTTCAAAAAATCTTTTTGCAAAATGAGAACAACATTATGTTTAAAGAGTAACTGTATTCCACCTTCAGAAAACTATAAAGGCTGAAAAAAGGTGCTTTTGGAGAACTCCACCTCTCTGGCAGTTAGGGAAGAATGGGAAAGATGGTCCAGCAAGGTGAGGGCAGGGAAAGAAAGTTTGTACCACTTTCTTTTCCTTCCTTTTTTTTTAGAGATATTCAGATGTGTTGTACTTCTAAACAAGGTTAATAGGTATTGAAAAAAAGCAAGGAATGCTCTGATCCCTGTGTAGTGGAATGCTATGAAAACCAAGCTGTAACATGTATGCTGTTGTACAAATGCTAGTAGCAATTTATTAACATGATTTCCACATACTCAGGYACTCCCACATTTAACCCACACCAACAGATCCAAACACAAAATAAACACTCAAGTTTACTGCTAGAAAACTTGTATCTATAGAAACAAATTCTTTCTTGTGCAACGACAGTAAGTTTGGCATTCATATTATTCAGCAGTTTTAGAAAAGGTAGTAGTTTGACCCAAGTTATTTTAAAAGTACTATGATTTTACATTAAAAATACTTCGTTGTACTAATATAAGATGGGCAATGGCTATTTAAGCAAGAAATATGCAGAACAAGTTGTAAGTTTTTGAGAATCACAAGCTAAGTTGGACTCAAGGCTTTCAACTACCGAAGAAAAACAGCCTGTAGGAACAACAAAATTATTACTATCATGGTAACACCAACACATAAACACAAGCACTGTTTGTATTACATCGAACCCAACTTTCTGACTTCCTAATCTCTGATAAGGTTTTATTCATGTGGGACATTTTTAAAATGCAAGATTTATCAAAGGCCTGGGAAACTTGGCCTGGGATAACAGCTCGACAGAACTTGTATTCCTTAGCCCAAAGAAGAGGAGACCCGGAGGAGGAATCGTAACTTGTTCAAAACTGCTGCAGGAAGAGGAGAGTAGAAGAGGAGGAAGGGAATTTCAGGAAGAATGAAATCATGAGAGGATCTGTGGGAGTGTCTCTGCACAGAGGCAAAGTGTTCTGAGACAAAATGAAGGAAGACCTTTTTCCATGCTATTTATCAGTATCACTCAGCCCCTCAATGCAGGCAATGTGCCTGCCCAGCTTTCTTTCCCTGCCCTCACCTTGCTGGACCATCTTYCCCATTCYTCCCTAACTSCYAGAGAGGTGGAGTTCTCCAAAAGCACCATTGGCCCCACTTGACATGGGAGCAGCTTCCTACTTCTAGATGCTTTTCCTTGGGCCTTGCTCAGCCAGGCAAAAAAAAATATCAGTTGCCTTTGGAGAAGACAAAAATTTGCACAGTAACTAGCAAATGTTTCCTTCTATTAGAAGATACTAGAAGGAAAATGTTTATTATTCCACAGGTTTTACAGCTGATTGGATTCCTCTGCCACTTCCACCTTCATTCACACTTTTTTTTCTTAAATTCAGTCATCAAACAGAGTAAAAAAAATGCTGTTACGCCTGAGGTGCAGTACTGCCACAACAGAGGTTGAGGTCAAATGATAAAGGAGAAGGCAGTATTTGAAAAATTAACTTATTTGAAATCTGAAACAAGATTCAGAAGGGGAAATATTTGAGGGTGAGGCTGCATCCGTGTATTTACACCATCCAGGCTCTTCCCTTGCTGTTGAAAGTAACTGTCCRGAATCTGTCTCAGGTTTTTCTCAAGACTAAGTGTTGATGCCTGATGACATCCTCCCTTTCTTCTCCAGGAAAATTCCTACTGAAGTCAGAAGAAAAAAATCCCTCTGAATTGAGCATGAAGTTAAATTGGGTTTCTGCTGTAGTATCAGACAAGACATAAACCTTCTGCATAATTAATTAATGTAGGTGCATGCTGTCTTTCAATGCTATAACAAGCCAAGTCAACAATGCTTTTGGGCTGCACAATTCTTTCATGCTGCATTTCAACCAATTCAAAGCAAAGTCATATTTTAGGTACCAATATATAATTATGAAGCTGGGATCATCACATGTTAGAAGCAGATAAAATCTGTAGAGTGCACAGGGATATTCCAGAGTTGTTGTGGTTTTTTTACTGTATTATCTGGAAAATGGAGAACATAAGATAGGGACTGGCCAAAATCCAATAATGACAGTTTTCATTATTTCTTTTTCCTTTATAATAACTTCAAAGTTACCATATATGGATGTTGTAATACTGCTTTACATTATTTTTTTTTAAAACAAAAAAAAGTAAGGAAGTATGAATTCTATTTTTGATAAGTGAGAAAATGCCTTTCATAAGCTGAAAGCCTTTTCTTTTGACATACATGAAGTTTTAGGGAAATTCCAATTTGTGAGCACTTTTATAGGAAAAGCAAGCAAATATATATATATATATATATATATATATATATATATATATATATATACAAGTTTTATTTCCACTGAAAGATAGTTTAAGGTACAGAGAAAGAATTGAAACAATACTTGCTTAAAAAAACAAGTTGAAGCTACATCCTATAAAGATCATATTAATCAGATCACATAAAATCAGGCTTGATGACCAAAACATATTTAATTGTRTTTACAATATGAGCCAGGTCTTCTTGGTTAGGAGGATGTGAGAAAATTGATTAAGGAAATATTTACTCCTTGTTCCAGGCACCCAAGGTAAGTATCATAACCAATSCCTGAAATTTAGGTAACATGGGGAATTGTTTGAGACTCATCTGACTAAATTAATGTTTACTACAGCAACATAAACATATGAGCTTGGGTTTTTTAAAACTCAGCAGAGATCTGCCCAATAGTTGACGGATATGTCTCATCCTAAACAGCATCCCTGCATTTGGTCAGATTAATATTGCACTTTGAGGCATTGATAGTGTTTCCTCTACATCCACTGACTACAGATGGTGTCTAGGTGACCCTGGGTTACCTGTGTGACCAGCTCAGATGTAGCAATTTTTATGTAACATCCACACCTCAGGCATCAAAAAAGTTACTTAAATGAATAGTGGCCTTTTTATATCATGAACAGTGGTTTTTTTGTAAGATTCACTCGTGTGTCAAACAGAACTAATACAAGAGCATGAGCAAGGCACAGTTTAAACAGCCAACTGAATAGGTTATTTCTTGAAATAGGAAAGACCTTGGGACAAATATTTGTTCTTAATAATTTGAAAGGAGGGATGAAATCAGAATATTTTACATTCTATCAAAGTCTATTAATTGTGAGGTTATCATAGTTACTTATTCCAATGTGAATGGCATTTTAAAAAAATGCTTTGAAGGATCATTTTTTCATTCCAGTTAGGAGTCAATATAGGACTTATTTGAAAATCTCTATTAGCTAAAAGGGATGGAAAAAAATGTATTTTGTGCATTTCAGTTCCACACCATTTTTTTGCTACAGTGCACTCCTCCAAGGCATAATTAAACATCTAACCCTTTTGATCCATCTGATTGAATAAATACACAGACCAAGACTGATTTAAAAGAGGTTTTGATTGACTGCAATTTCCACATTCATATAGYTTTTTGCTATCTGCTTAGCATGGCACACCCTTGCCCAGTCCCTTGGCACACTAATTAAACCAGCCTTAGATTTCCCTAGAATTTTTTACCTTTAGACAATGAAGGATAAACTCAGAGATGAACTATGAGATGAATAGGGAATTCAGTGGGGATATAAGGTGGTTTACATGCCTGGAAAATTAGCTACACTGATATAACTACCAGAATTATGTCATTTTACAGCGGCAGTTATCTTAAATTTACACAAAACTCAATTCCTGAAGGTGGCAGCATCCTGGCTAAACCTCTCTACAAYCCTCAATGCATGCAAAACCCCAGAACATGACCGTGCAATTGTAAGTGCCAGTTTAACAGTGGTGCTGCATCTGACCTCTTCACACTTGTGCCTGGGAGCATGCTCTGTGCTGGCACTTGGGTCAAATATTGCCCATGTTTTCCCCTTCAGCTATAAAACTTAAAAAGAACCATTTTTCCCTTAGATGTCATTTAACATTTGGATCTGTTGTTTGGATCTGGATGCTGCAGGTCTTCATAAACTACTGTAAGCATTGCATACAATAATTATATATTTGGAATATTTTTGCCTGATTTTTTGTTTTGCAAAGGTTATTTTACATAATACAGGCAGTGCAAAAGGACCCACAACACAGAAGTTTTGTCATCTCTGTGCACTTTAAAACCCTCTTCATAATGTGAAATGAACACTGTAGGGAGTCTCTCTTTGTCTGCAAGGGGCTGTGTTTATTTTTGTTGGTTTTTTTCCCTCCACCTGGTTTCTCATAGTTACTACTTGTGCCTGTGTAGACTGACTGGTTAGAGAAAAAGAAGGGATAAGGGTTTCACCCACCCATGTCCCTATGGATACTGAGGCATGAATCAACCATTTTTACACATGCAAATTTTTTTAAACTGCCTTTAGYAACAAACACTTGAGATCATAATGAAAACATGGGGGGAAAGTTCCATTAAGCTTAAAGATCATGAGACAAACCTTTTCTTTGGCTAGACTCATATCAGAAAAAGCAGAGAAGAGTTATAGGTTGCTGTTGCAAACTCCCTGGGACAGCCAGAGGGAATTTCACTCTATCCCCAGAGGAAGACAAGTTCTGCTTCATCCCCATCAACTCAGAAAAAAACAGGCTTTGCAGAGAGGGTGAGTCCAGGCTTTCACACTTGGGTAAGCAGGGCCAACCCCCCATGCAGGATGGCATTGCTATGGCAAGGTAAAGCAATATGTGGGCACATTCCATCGTGCTTCCTCCTGGAAGAATTTACATCATTCCTTAGTAATGGCTACACCTAAATGTTGCAAACCACCCCCTAGTTCTTCTTAGCCATTTTCTGGTATGCAAAGCATATTTTCCAGTCTGACAGGACTGTCTCCCTACTTTAGCACAGGCCTTTGGTTGTCAGGTTCCTGGAGCAGAAACCTTCAGACCAGTGTTCTGCATTTGGGTTTTGTTCAGCTGAAGAGAGCAGCCTGGGTTCCCTGTGCCTCTCCTGGAGTGCTGCTCTCTCAGAGGTACCCAGCAGCCATCCAACTCCACAAAGTACATACAATTTATTTTTTTWAAAAAGCACTTAGGAGAAAATGTCTTAAAAATGTTGAAATAGAATTAATAATACTTAGCTTACCTGCTCGTCWTGTTTTTTTTCCATATCAAAATCCTTTGGAGGGTTTGTCTCTGTCTTGCTCAGTCGTACGTCTCTCAGTGATGAGATGGGTAAAATGCCTTTTTGGTCATGTCAGAACCGAGATTCACTGCATTTTCAGCTTCTCCATTTTCTAACACTTCCCAAACCTGACCAAACTAGTCTAAGCTAGTCCTGCAAGGCAATACTTCAAAAGGGTTTTTTTTTTTCTGCTTAATTTTAGTATTACAATTTACCCTCATTATTTTTAGCTCCTACAGCAAACATTCCCTGTGTTAACAGATAAGTCGGGAAGACTTTAGCTATCAGCTCTGTAAAAATGTCTATATAACCTCAGTAAAGTCAGGATAGTTCWATTGAATATGCTCTGCTCCTATAGCATCTGCAATATGAAATGACACCGGGGCTGGCAGCCCGTTATTTGTGGTGGGGAGTTTCTGATGCAGAATTTCAGTCCAAATTTTTTTTTTTATCATTTCTCTTCTGGCAAAAATGCAGCTGCCAGAGSTCCACTGCATTGCCTCTGGTCCCAGTCAAGGTAGAATTCTGCCAAGGCAGAATTAGCTCATTCCTCATGTGGTTGCACGACCATCAGAATTATAGCTGTGGTTTTGTTTTCACCTCGGGCCACTTTGCCCTCCAGCCGTGCTTGGAGATTGAGATACGATGACAACATATTGGAGWGTATCACAAAGAAAACTGGAGGAGCTGAGTGGCATTACCTCAGCTAATGGCAAGTGTTACTGACCTGCCATTCTTAGTAATCATCAGGATMAAAATAATTATTTCAAGGAGAAAAAATTGTATCTAACAAAGAGCAAAATTAAACTGAGTGGAAATGAAGCCTGTGACTTCCTTCTGTTTCTGACATAAGCTTAGACTTGTAGAAGAGCCCTGAGTGTAGCAGTGAGCCGTGCCCAGACACAGCAGGGTCAGTTGCTAGAATGCTTCCTCTGCATCCTTTTTCAGGGGCAGCTTAGCTGTGTCCAACCTCTGTTCTCTCATGTGGCTGTCACACAAAGGGGAAAAGCCCAGCTCTCTACTCCTTCTTCCAGTCCTTTCTCATTAAAGAGTGATACTATAAGAAATCTGTTCCCTTTCTACTTCGTGCTTTCACCAAGGCTGTGACTAGATAAGCCTTAAATACTTTACAGACCGTTTAGATCTAGCTGGGTGATAAGAAAGTTCATCTAGTTAGCTGCTTAAAAGCTTTTGCAATGATTGATTTAAATCCTTGTATTTTTAAATTAAAGTTTTGCCTGTTTCACATCCCAGATGACACTCTAGCACTGTACATGATTTAGCTGGGGTGGAGGTAATTTTCTTCATGATGGCTAGTATGGGGCTGCATTTTTGGATTTGTGCTCATCGTAYTTTGATGTGTGGAAGTTAATCTGAGTTATTGGGGAAAAAAAGTCAATGCAATTGAACAATGAAGCTCTTCCAGCATTCACAGGTTAAAAGATAACCRAGACTGCTTTAAAAAAAATGATAAACAGAAACGTACATGATCTGTTAGTCACAAACAGAAAGCTTTAGCTTTATACCTGGTTGCTGCATCTACAAAAAATATTCACAGTATTTTTCTCATAATATGAAAGTGGCTAGAATTCATCATAGAGATTTTTTCCCTTTAAAATTATAAATGATACATTATGAAAAAAAATGCTACAAGTACAATGTAACCTTCATATAAAAAAATCATTGTAATGCAGATGCTTGTGCTTGATGATTTAATACACATAAACAGATATTTTTAATYTTTAAATATTTCCTTTTATTAATCTAGATGGAACAAGGTGTACCGCAAATGCATTTCTGTGCTCAAAATTATGTCCGTTCTTCAGCCATTACATGATTTGAGAAGACCTCCATATGAAGTGCTTCAGTTTTATCAGAATCTCCAGTATTAAACACATATTAGGCTTTCATGGGAACTGAGGGCYTCAGAAAATGGCTTTTAAATCAGGATGACTTGGCTTGGGAGTTTACACTGGCTCCCGTCCAAGCAGAAATATCCAAAAGAGCAAATTACACCTCCACACCCAGTTAGAAAGTCTTCAGGTATTAAGTTGTTTGTTAAGTAGAGTCATTGCGTTAGTAATTTTAGCTGTGTTTGTTCTTTGTGGAAGGCAACAGGCTCTTCCAGATGGTTTCAAAACACGGCAGGGCAAAACTTGATCTTATTAAAACTAAGTTTCTACATGAACTGTTGTTTCTCGCTTCACAGGTTTCCTCTGCTCTTCTCAGCCAAACTTACTGCTCATGTATCTTTCTCTGTAAAATACCTTTTCACAAAAATKTATTTCAGAAATTCTGTTAAAAGCCTTTGCTTTAGGGAAAACAAGCAAAATCACAGTTTTCACATCAGGCTCCTTTGTTTTATATTTCCCCGATATGGAAGAAAATCTGTACCTCCCTCTTGCAGAAAAGCTCTGTTAAGCTGTTTTTTTTTTAGTTTAAAATTACAAGGTCAGTAAATCTGATAAATACTTTTTTAAATATCCTTAGACTTCTGAATAGAATGTATTACTTAAAGCCGTAGCTCAGTTCTGATCAACTAATACCCTACTATTGAAGTATGCTAAGAATTTATTTTATTTTCTGTGTAAGTTTGTCTTCAGAAAGCATGGATGACTTAATGATTACAGTAATAATAATAATTTGTTTCACTTGGCCTTTTGCTGTTGTACTGGGAAATTTCTCTTGGAGCTGTCATCTTTGCATCAGCAATGAAACTTCCCAGCTGGTTTCAGTGAAGGGCAAGACTTATTCTGACTGGCAGAGGTGTAACTGGAGGTAGAGCTCAGTTCAAAGGCTGATTTATATGCAACCTACAAGCCCAACTCGTTCCTCTGGCTCCATGGGACTCCTTGCATGAGGAGGAAAAGCAGGATTGTGTTTTGCAGAGGAAAACAGCGCTTTAACTCTTACGGTATGAAACCACAAAGCAGCCCAAAGGAAGTCTGCTGTGCAGTGCCTGGYGAAGATAACCTTCCTAACAGGACTCCAGTGCAATGCTGTGCCCTCAGTCACCTGTGTGTCTTCAGGGTGTCTGCAGAGACCGACATAATTGTGAGAGATGGAGCTGTGGCAACCAGACGTGCAAGAATTGCAGGCACAACTCTTTCAAACTTCCTTTGCCTTGCATACCTCTGCAGAATTGCTGTGCAGGCTCCTTTCCCCTCACCRAGGAGCTCTGGCTGTCCCTCAGGCTCAGTGACTACTGCTGACACCGGCCAGGGCAGTTTGAATTATGCCAGCTCTCAGGGGTGATTCATCCTTCTCTGGTCCATGTCTCAAAGCATGCTCAAAATCAGCACATTTCAACTCACTTATGGTTTCTAAACAAGRAAACATTCGGCTGCCATTGCTGCAGCTCGTATGGTTAATTCCCAAGTTTAAGAGGCATGAATGCCTCCTTGTTGGCTGAATTTGTAAACTCTAAGTGACAGGATCGATTTTCTTTTGCCTTCTCAGACCTTTGTGGAATTTCTTGTAAATTCAGCTGCAGCACAGACACCAGAGCTTGTTTTGCAAGATATGCAGAAGTGGGCTGGTAGCATAACTAAACACAGCATAAGCCTTGAGGCTCCTTTTCCAGCCAGCTGTCAAAGCTTTGAATCCATGGTGTGTTTAAGRCTCTGAAAGGACCGTGGAGCATGAGCCTGATGGAATGTGTGGTATTCATTTATCTCTGGAAGTTTACATGTCCTGCTTGATGAATTGGAGCTATAAAGTGACAAAATGAAAGATGAAAGAAGCTGGAAAAGAGTAAGAGCTTCCTCAGTTACAAAAACTGATTGAAAACTTGTGCTCACCCAGCAAAGTTTCTGATTGAAAGTATTTTAAGAGATGAATAATTGATCTTACACCTGACCAAATTGCACCCTGATGGCGCTTGACTCCAGTGTGATTTCTAATAACTGCTCTAGGAAAGGATGGTATTTTCCCTTTAATGGACAGTGTGAGCTCTGAAGCTGAATTGTGAGTATATGTCTGACCCTGTGTCATAGAGGAAGGGAAACGGGTCAGGGAATGAGCCACAAATACACACTAACCACAGAATCTTCTCTTTTTTTAGAATCAGCTTTCAGTCTGTGTGGTGTCCACAAAATTCTGTAGATGACTGAGCAACCAATTTGCAGCTAATACTGTGTGTAAACACCATGTACTGCRAACTACTTAGGAGCCAAGAGCAGTATATTAATTTGTGTGTTTGCTTTGAATTTAGCCAAAACAGCAATTTGATGCTGYAGGATGACTGCAAAATCTGCTGAAGAATTCATTTAAACACCAAAAAAACCCAAGGTTTAGAAGCACATCTGCGATGCAGCCCACTTAAATCAGACAGCATTGTTTCTGTAGTCACAAGGTGTGGAATAACTTCTCTAAATGGAGAAAAACCTGTACAGTGAATTTCTTCAGAGGGGTGGAAAGCCAATCCACTGTAGGGCTCCAGCTGATGCTCTGCCCTGCTGAATGTCATCACTCTGTGCTCCCTTTGTAGTCACTGGGAGGAGATAAGCATCTCCAGCAAGCAATTGAGAGTTTGGACGCTCTGATTCATCATCTGCAAGAGGCTTCCTCTCCACTGGYTGCACAGGGAGACAGTGCTCCTCTTTGCTTTACCCAAGTTAAGTGTATAAAATTAAATAAGCTAAAGATTCCCCCAGACCTGCCAGGGAAATTCCAGCATTTTCTTCCTTCTTCATTCTATTTTCTGTCCTAGCCAGCAAGTTACACAGAATTTGCATTTAAAATATGTACATTCCCTTCTGCACATGAGAAAGGCTGACCACAATATCGTTTTCTCACAGATATGATCAGGTTTATTTTTCTTATCGTTATTCCCAACTGCACTAAGACTTACCCAAAGGTTTCAGGAGTGGTTTGGGCCCACTCAGCTCCTTTCCAATTTAGCTATAAATTTTATGCTCCTACAGCTGGATTCAGTTTAGGGAGTGGAAGGAGACAAAAAAACTGCTTCTGCGCCTCCTCCTCAGATATGCATATTGCCGTTCTGGGTACTTCCTTCTGGGAGAAGTAGTTTCTCTGAGGGATCACTTTTCCAGTGGATGGTTGATTGCATGAGGAAAGGAGAAGGGTGAGAAAAGCAGACTGGTCTGGTGTCCAGGGGATTTATGGTGGGTAGAAAGGGGATAGCACAGAAGTGTTTGGATACAAGTCTAACATCCCCTCATCAATCACTCTTTGTCACTTACATTGACAACCAGTTACAAAGAGTTTTTGAACAACTGTTGCCCACCTCTTTTGCTTCTCTCCTCTCAAAGTGTGTGGCTGGTTGCATGTAATCAGCCATCTGTCTATTTRAAACTCTTTGCATATTTTAGATGCAAAGAGAAGGAAAACTGGGAACTCTTGATTAAAAGATGGAGACTGCTTTTGCAAACAGACTGAGGAAAATATCTTGCAGCTCATGACTTCCAGGAAGAACAGCGAGTTGTGCCTGTTGCTGGTGTTACCACTTGTGACTGGGGGCAGAAAGGTCCATAGATATTTTCATGGGCTGTAATTAGGTTCATGAGTTGAAAATTTGGGCATTAGAGGACTCTTTAACTTTGGTAMACTAAGCGACACTCCAAATCTGAATTCTGTATGCAAGAAAAACACAAGCTGTAAATGCAGTACCAATTTTTCAGATGGAAGCAAAATAAACATTAAACAAATWACCAGAGGGAGCAATGGCATCTCCAGCATGCAAAAGCTTTATGTCAGGACCAGATCTATCTATTCTGAATTGTGTAGTTTGTTTCTAATGCATGACAAGTAAAATTATTGTAATGGTCCCCTCTAGCCTTAAAACCATGAACTGCCTCCTCTGGTGCAGCAACACAGCTCAGCAAGGGAGAAGGAGTTTATTGCGCCAGCCACCGCTCTTAAAACCACGCCCCAAAGGAAARGTGCTGCTGAGGAAATTGGTGTGGTAGGTTAATGAAAGGCAACAGCGACCAGCAGAGAGAGGATTCATTCATCCTGTTCTCTGAACAACCACAATTCACACCAACTGGGCCAGGAGGAGCATCTGGAAAATCACAACTGAGAGTGAAAAGCAGGATTCAAGGATGTTCTTCCATTGGTGCTGCTGGTCCAGCTGTCTAGTTTTGCATCCTATGTCTGTGCAGGGATGCAGGGATCCAAGTGCCACTTTTCATGAAGGTGGTGCCTTTCTTCCCCAGGAAAAAATTCCAAGTGCAAACTCAGCTCACAGCACTCACCACAAATTACTTATTTGTAATTTATTCCTCAAACTTTTCCAGATAGCTTCCTCCTACTCAAAAACTGGTGTACCCTACACTATATACTTTACTGAAGTAAGGAATAAAATGAGACATAATTAAGAAAAATGTGAAGGTTTTGATGACCTTTCTTCAAATCATTTAAACTTTACAGCAAAAATATTAATTTTTTTCCATAAAATGAGAAACTCCAAGATTGTGCCAAGAGTTATAAATGCATCAGATAAGATTTTCCAGCTATTTCTGATGATCAACAGGAAAGAACAGCTGAAGTAGTGTCCATAGTGGGRGCTGATGGGTTTGGTAGGGTTTGCTTTTGAAGTACGGGCTTTTTATCCATGGTAAATGAATGACTGAACACTAACAAGATTCTTTGAAACATTTTTCCTGCTCTAATCTATGGATCTGGTATAAGTGGAAAGAGCCGTGTTTACTAAATAGAATGTCAGTCTGCTTTTTTGCTTTCTTAGCAATCTCCATACCAAACTACCGACTRTGTCACTGTCTTTCTCAGCTGTTTCCTAAATCCAGTCCTACCAGTAGAGTGGGATTGACTTATTGCCCTTCTTTTAGCTTTTTTGACAACTGCTAAGAAAAAGKCTATTAACTTATTTTGAGACACCATGTGTTTCACACAGAGGGATCAAATAGCATTCATAATATACAAAGTTCTCTTTTAAACTTATTATAAGCGCTTAGTCCCCTTATCCAAAACATTTGGCCTTCCTTTCTTCTGACARGGTTTTTTTACAGATTCTTTCTATTATTGGTTTTTCGTGCTGTTCCCTTCAARTATTGAATATCTGAACCATTGCCTKGAGGTGAARATAAAAAACTAATATTTCCTTTAAAGGAAGATTTTATTGCACACCACACAAAAAAAATTCATGTTTCCAGGGAGAGGACCTGGATTCAATGACTCCTCTGCATCCATTCCAACTCAGGTTGTTATGATTCTATTATTTCATATTGTTATTGCCATTATTAACAACATTGTTACCACAGTAAAACAATTATAGAACATGGTGATCTTTATGAACATGACTAAACCCAAATTTTCTTCCACAAGGAATAAAAGAGAGACATTAGAGATGTGCCCATGGCTGCAGGCTGTGATCTTATTGGCATGCAGACCAGAGATGTGGTGGGGTGGCTCCTGTAACTGGACTGTGGGAGGGGAGGGAAGGGAAGGGAAGGGAAGGGAAGGGAAGGGAAGGAGGTTCTTTAGGAAGGACAGGTAGGAAAGACAAGGAGGTGGTGCTGCTCTCTAAGGCAATCCCCAGTTGGAATGCATGGAGGTCTGCTTCAGCATGGATGAAGAGGCAACAAAGAGCTTAATGGGCAGTGTCAAAAAGAGGGCAGGGACAGGTGGTTTTATAGTGGGGGTCTGCCACAGGCCACGGRACCAGGGGGACTGGAAGATGAGACCCTCTATGAACAGATGGGAGCAGCCTCATGTCCACAAACTGGTGCTCATGGGGGGGCTTCAGCTGCCAGGATATCTGTCAGAGGGACAACCCAACAACTCAGGAGGGTCCTGGAGTGCACCAATAGTAACTTGCTTCTCCAAGTGATAGAGGAACCAACAAAGAGAYGTGCTGTGCTGGACCTTGTTTTCATAAGAAGGGAGGGTCTGGTGGGGAATGTGAAGCTCTGGGGCAGCCTTGGCTGCAGTGACCGTGAATTGGTGGCGTTTGAGACCCTCACAGCAGCGAGGAGGGTGCASAGSAAGTTCCCTGCCTTGCACTTCAGGCAGATTTTGGCCTTTTCCATCATCTGCTTCGTAGAGTACCAGGGAATAAAGTGCTGGCAGGAAGAGAGGCTCCAGAATACTGGTTAATATTCAGGGATAACCTCCTCCAAKCTCAGGAATGATGCATCMCAATGAAGGATGGMAGGATCACCAGAAGAGATGTGTGGATGAACAGAGAGCTCCAGGACAAACTCAAATACAAAAAGAAAGTCTACGGTGGGTGGAAGCATGGACAGGCAGTCTGGGAGGAATACAGAGAAATTGTAACACTGGCCAGACATCAGGTTATGAAAGCTAAACCCTGAGAGAATGGCCAGGGACATTAAGGGCAGAAAGAAAAACTTCTATTACTAAGTGGGTGGTACAACAAAGACTAGGAAAAATGTGGATCCTTTTAAGAAGAAAATGAGAGATCTGGTTACCTGAGATGCAAAGAAAATGGAAGTACTCAAGGACTTTTGCTTTCAGTCTTCATCAGCGAGTGTTCCATTCACACCACACAAGTCACTGAAAGTAAAGGCAGGAATTGAGAAAAGTAAGAACTGTCAGCTGTAGGACACGAGGTTCAGGAACAACTGAGGAACCTAAAGGTGCAGAAATCCATGGGAGATGAGATGATTTTTGGTGAGATGCATCCCTGGGTCTGGAGGGAACTGGACGAGGAAGTGGCTAAGTCAYTATCCACCACATTTTAGAGGTTCTGGAAGTCCCATGAAGTTGCCATTGATGGAAAAGGGAGGTACATAACCCAAATTTTTTAAAAGGTAGATAAGAAAGGTCCAAGGAACTACAGGTCAGTCAGTCTTACCTCAGTGCCCAGCAAGACCATGGACCAGATGCTCCTGGAAACTATGACGAGGTATATGGAAGATAAGATGGTTAATAACAGTCAACATGGCTTCACTAAGAGTAAATCATGCCTGACAATTTTGGTGTCCTTCTATGACTGGACTACAAAGGGTAAATAAGGGAAGAGCAACTGATGYAATCTACCTGGACCTGTGTGAAGCACTTGACACTGCCCTGCACAACATCCTTGGCTCTAAACTGAAGAAGCATGGATTTGATGGATGGTCAGTTGGCCAATAATGCCTTGGCTGAATGGTCACAAATGAAAAAATTGTGGTCAACAGCTTGATGTCTGTGTGAGGACAGCTGATGAGTGTCATTACTCAGAGCTGACACAGGGAATGGCACTGTTTAACATCTCTGTCAGTGTTGTGGGCATTGGGATCGAGTGCACCCTCAGCAAGTTTGCTGCTGACACCAAGCTGCRTGGTGTGGTCAGCAGAGGGAAGGGATGTCAYCCAGAGGGWCATGGACAGCCTAGAGAGGTGGGCCCATGTGCAAAAAAGCCAAGTGCAAGGACCTGGATCAGGGCAATTCCAAGCACAAATACAGGCTTGGTAGGGAGTGGATTAAGAGCAGCCCTGAGGAGAAGGACCTGGGGCTGTTGGTTGATAAGTTCAATGTGAGCCAGYGATGTGCACTTGCAGCCCAGAAAGCCCAAACTGGATCAAAAACAGCATGGCCAGCAGGACAAAGAAGATGATTCTGCCCCTCTGCCTGCTCTTGTGGGGCACCACCTGGAGGGCTGCATCCAGCTCTGGGGCTCTCAGCACAAAAAAGGTGTTGGAGAAAGTCCAGAGGAGGTCTATGAATATGATCAGACAGGTGGAACACCTCTCCACAAAGACAGGTTGAGAGAGTTGGAGTTGTTCARCCTGGACAAGGCTCCAAGGGACACTTTACAGCAGCCTTTCAGTGCCTGAAGGGGGCCTGCAAGAGAGTTGGAGAGGGCATGTAGTGATAGGACTGAAGAGGATGGTTTAAACTGAAGAGGATGGTTTAAACTGAAAGAGGGTAGGTTTAGATTGGATATATAAGATATTCTTTACTGTGAGAGTGGTGAGGCACTGGGACAGGTTGCCCAGAGAAGTGGCTGACACCCCATCCCTGGAAGTGTTCAAAGCCAGGTTGGATGAAGTTTTGCAATGTGGTCTCATATAAGGCTTCCTATCCATAGCAGGGAGGGTAGAATTAGATTATCTTTCATGTCCCTTTCAAGTCAAACCACTCAGTGATAAGACACTTGCCATTAATCAACAAAAAAAAAGACATACACAGTTACAATCAGGCCACAGTCCAAAGGTGGGAAGGCAAAAAGAGTTCATATGGTTAGCAAGGGGCCTATCCCTTCACAACTCAGTGTATCCCCTGCATTGCTCCCCGGAGCTGCTCTCTCCCAGCCAACTGGAATGGGACCCAAGTCAATGCTTGGGTGAAGAACACTTCAGTTTCACTCATCTTTCTAAAAAGCTACTTTGGCACTTCTGCGCTTCTCAGGCGCACAGCTGAATCACTGGGTGAAGTTCTGCCTTGCTGGAGTTCATCTTATCACCTGGGATGTGGGGTAGAGAAACTGTTTATCAGTTTCCAGAGTGAGTGGTTGTTTTCTTAGGTGTGTGCCAGTACTCARTACACTATAAAGCCACACCTCTCCATTTTCACCACTCGCATTCCCTGTCTAATTACATGTGCACCGTCATAATCTTGTGAAACCAACTGGATAACTTGCTAATATCATGACAATACTTCCTTTTTCTAATTTTTTTGTTGTTGTTGAGGCATCAGTTTTATATTTAACAGTGATTGAGACATTTTTAGTGTTTAATCTTTGCTTCTTCTGACAACATCACTTAGTCATAAAGGTATAAACTGCTGGTAATGATTTACTTTTTACAGAACTAAACACCAGTGTGAAATCCAGTATTAGAAGATTTATTCTTATTCAATATCTGTTTTTCTTTCATTGGCTTCACCTCCCATCCTTTATGTAAAAGAAACCCAAATGGTTTCAAAGTATGCTAGAATCTCAAAGACGTTAACTGGTAGTCCGGTGGAATTTGGGATTTTTATAAATTTGTGACAAGAGGCAGCTTTCTCTCAAGGACAAAGTTCAGACCATCCCTGTCTGAGAAACAGATGCAGAAGGAAGGCATGAAGGGCATGACTTTGAATTCAGTGAARTGGCAGACAATATTGTCTGAAGTTGCATAGGTATCTCAACATCTTTTGGCAGGTGCAAGGTGTTTGTATATTCCCACCAGATTGATTAATTTCTGAGTGTGTGTTYAAGTACACTGTCATATTTCATGCATGGATTAGATATAGCAAATKATCAGAGACAGCACCTGGAATAAATTGTGTACCTTCCACAACAGAAGGGAGCTCTCCTCAACCAGAAGAGGAAGCAGAGGTCATCTGGAAAGGGTGGAGCGCACTGTAAAATCTGGAGAATGAAAATCTCCACTGCAGGTATTGGGAGAGGATCTGCCACAGTGACAAGGTCTGCCCTGAGGGACACCCCTGAGACACCCCCTGAGATGCCACGGGGCTCAGTACTGCAAGTTCATGCTGCCACTGGGG
Source organism: Malurus melanocephalus (assembly GCF_030028575.1). Classification (NCBI taxonomy): domain Eukaryota; kingdom Metazoa; phylum Chordata; class Aves; order Passeriformes; family Maluridae; genus Malurus; species Malurus melanocephalus. The sequence goes on along the minus strand of NW_026623895.1, from coordinate 30,952 downwards.
TGCAGATCAGGCATTAGTTGAAAAATAGACACATTCAATTTTGTATGGYTCAGGTCTGAATCATTTTAGCCAAAATGCCGTGCAAGCAAAATTAGAAAAATGYGTATCTGCTGGTTTAAAAGGGTTTTCTAGAGGCAATTTTCCCACCAGAAGGGGGAAAATAGCAAAAAAAAACAAGCAACCAAACAAACTATCAAATGCAAACTGGGATAGTCAACACAAAAACACCCCTTTCCCTAGATTTTCTCACACATATAGAATGCTTGTTCAAATTATTTAAACTAAGCCTGACTTACAAATTGTCACGTGTGCTTTAGATATCATACACAGGGGAGTGAGCACCTTGCATCAGTCTCTGCAGTCCTGTTGGCTCCCCCCATGCTCAGAGGGAGTGCTGTCATCACCACGAGTGTTGGGARCTCTGGTGTCTGTGTAAACTGTGAGGAGACAACAGAAAGGAGGGAGTTTTCATAGGTGTWGTAAAAGATGTGTTAATTAAACTGGAGAGTGGTAAGATCTGAAACTTTTCAGAGGGGCAATGCCTTTCCTCAATGAGATAGTGACCAAACCAGAAAATAAGTATTTTGAGATTCTAAAGGAAACATATCTGAATAAAATGAAGAACTTTATAAGAAATCTAAATCTTTGCATTGGATACACAATTAATGCATATTCATAAACAGATACATTTGTAAGAAGTATTTTTAAAAAGAAGCTTCAATAAATACCGAAGTGGATACTTGCTTGCACAGAATCTCAGTCGTACATGTAATCCTAGTAATTACTTCCTTCTAATTAGGCTTGTAATAGGTACCCAACCCAGTCTAGATGTTCTTCAGCAACTCGTCTGAGATGTCCATGGGCCAGATTGCAACAGAAGCTGACACAGGAGCAGTGGAATAGCACAACGTGTGCCTRCCCATCATCAAGTGACCAGCACAATGGTTGGTGACATCTTCAGTTCACACAGGGTTTGGCACTCAGGGTTGGATGAATCCCACCTGTCTGATTAATTGCCTGCCCAACAAAGGTGCCACAGAGTGGGATGCTAGAAGCACAGTCAYTTCAGCTTTTTAAATAGTCAGAAAGAGCCATCTCTGGAGGCTCATCTTTGAKCTGTCTGGAGCAGGTGACACTCTATTGACAATAGATGTATTTGTGATGCTTAACTTAGGCAGGTGATACAAACTGAGGCCTTGGAGGGATGTAAGGGAAAGCTGGTCCACACAGCAGGTATGATAGTCATGGGAAAGAGTAGACAGACAGCTTATTAAATGCTGCTCCAGCCTCAGGTGATCCCCTTTAGGCCCTGGGGGGATTTATTTCCTGGACTTAGAGATGGGAGAAATCTTCACCATCTGCTCTTCAGCAGAGAGTTTGCAAGGCCTAATAAACTACAAGGTGTTCAAATGCACCTGTGTCAGGAGAATAAATTAAAAGCCTGATCCACATAATTTAGGACTATAGCTTCAAGGATCTGGATTCAAACCTCCTGTAGAGATACTTCTTGCTACACTCTATATGGGGAAACCCATTTCACCTACAGATGCATTATGATGTCCCCTCATGGGACCTATTCCAAAGTTCAGCAAACTGAAAGACATCCATTCCCATGAATTTGATAATCTCTGGGTCAGTCACTTCCCAGAGATGAAAGGCAGAACGCAGAACAACTGGAGAGATAGAMCAAGCTGATCTTTATTACCAGCAACGCACCACATTAATCCTTAATGGTACATAATGATGGTTACTTACAGGGAAGRCTTACTGTTGATTAAAAGAGAAGTTCAGTTGTCATTCTTAGAAGGTATGCTCTTTATTTTGTTGTGTAAGGCCCATCATTCAGTCAGATGCCAGTAAACGACCTGGAGAAGGTGACTAATGAACAACTACTTACTGCTCTCATAACAGAGTGCATTCAGTGAAATAATCAGTYCTCATGTTTAAAACAACAGAAGGAAGAACTTTTTCACATTGCACCCATCTAAACCTGAGAAACTTACTGCCAGAGGGTGTTTTGGTGGTGGAAAAGTGTTCAATTAGTGAAGAAAGGTGCAGCAAATACTGTTAGGTATAGCCATATGGGTGCAATTTCCAGCTCTTGAAGTTCCTAACCACCAATAACCCTCTTCCATGAACCCCTTTCCAAACTTGGCTATTGCACCAAGAAATTGCTGTTGGCCACTCTTAAAATCAAGTTGTTAAGGGAACTRTGGTCTGATATCTATGGCTAGTGATGTGATGCATTTTTATGTCATTATCTCCATTAGATATTTTTATTAAGATGTCTTCTCACAAGTTTGGTATGCAAGAACAGAATATACAAAGATCCCCAGCCAGACATAATGCTTTACAGGCTTTGTCTGAAACATGAAAGAGTTCAGATGTCGACATTACTAGTACTCATAAAAAATCAGAAAAGAATAATGCCACTGCACTAAAGTTGATGTGCAATATGTTCTGTCAATAAAATATAAAACCAAAGTATTACGGAAAACACTAAAATACATATCTCCGGCTTAAGCCTGGACATTGACTTTTTGACCAATAAAATTAATTAAAAATCTGATATCTTAAAATATTTTAATTTTACATAGTGGTTTTGATGTCTAATTACTAATTTTAAATAAAGCACTGTGTTAGAGATGTCATTTTAACCTTGCTGGTTCCAGTTGCCAATGGCCATACTGTATTGATGATTGCTGAACCATATGATTCCCACTTTCTCATTGTCCCTGAATACCCAGATGCAGGCTACACCACAAAAAAAAATGAAAAAAAACCAGGGGTGTCCATAGACCAAAATAATTTGGAGGGGCAGGGCAGCACCTGAAGTCATTATCAGTGTCGTGATGATTAAGATGGCAAAAACACCCAAGCAAATGGCTGCTTCTTCAGAGACCCAGTTCATACTTGAATAAGGCTGGATTCAGAATATCTTTGTGGTATTAGTCATGCAATTCATACAGCAATCCCTGCCTGAGCAGTCAGATTAGACAAGAAACTGCATGCTTTGCTTGTAGCTCGCATACCTGGAGTGTACAGTCAGTCGAAAAGAAGCGATCACACTCCCAGCAGTGTCATGAGAGTTTGGTTTGTTAGCTCTGCTGAAGTGTCAATGCTCCCTGAGCCTCAGCAAAGGCAGCAGATGAAGATTGCTGACCATGCCCTGCAGCAGCATCCACAAATATCTGCTCGTTGCTATATAAAGACTGCACTAGGACCTCTCTAATCACCTTCAGGCATACCCCATTAATTAGACTACACTCTCTAAAGGCCAGAAGGAAAGAGTTTTCCTTTCTCTCATCCCTCCTTCCTTTCTTCCCAGGAAGAAGGTGAGGTTAGGGGATTAACCCTCCTTACACCATGTTTGAAGGCACTGAGAGGAGCATCCATCCAGCAAAACTTCTGCTACCCCTCCTCTAGCTCCACTGCAGTGAGACCTGGGCTGAGAGCAGCAAGGTCTGTCTGTCTGTCTGTCYGTCTGTCTCTCATMTGCYCATCCTGCTTAGCAGCTTTCAGGAGGAAGGAAACACATCAGGGTGTCAGAGACAACACAGTTGTCCAGAGAAAAGAACTTTGTTTGAACCAACTCTTGGTCAGAGTGGAAAAAAGTTGAAAGTAAAACCAAGATGAGAGCACTATGCTGCAGGGGTTTACTTGCTTTTGGGTACTGAAAGCATAAATMCTGAGTAAAAATATAACATTGCTCAAGGTTTCAAGTCCATGGATGTTTTAACATAATRTATTTAGAGATGGTGAGTTTGTGTGAGTTTAGACATGCATTCCTGGCTCATTTGGGGCCTAAACATGAACTTGAAATATATACATTAAAATGTATGTATGAATATTTATCTAAAAAATCCAAATTAACCTGTCATTAATGTTGAGCTTCTCAAGTTTACACACAGACTTTATCCTTGCATTTTTCTTGTTATCATCTATAAAGAGTTAGCAAGTCAACTGAGGGAGGAACACCAGGAGAGTGAAGAAGGGCTCCAGACACAGTTTTATAGCTTTGCTCTTTATGCCCAGACACTCTTCTGCTCTTCCACTTACTTATCTGAAGCCAAACCTGTTGAAAGTGATACCGAACTTTGCCCCATCTAAATCAAATTCACATTTCACTACCATAAGAATAAGAGTTCATGCTCCAGCTTTACAAGCCAAGATTTTCTGGTTGTTAGCTTGTTGTGTTTGGGGTTTTTTTACTGACTGCTGAAATTAGACTCTGTAAATCATCTTTTGAAGTGATGCTGTGATGCTTTTWTCCAACACAGTTTTCTAATTAGCCAGCCTGATTTTAGCAGCACTAATCTGATGGTGCTTGACCTGTTTCAATGTCATGCCTCTTAGATGCTTAGATGTGACTACACAAGCCTCTTACTTGGAGCTTTTAGAGATGTTGCYTGAAKTTCAACCTCTGCTTGCYACAAAATTGGTCCTGGRTARCTCCATATTGCTGCTATCCTCCTGGATCTTTATTTTCTTGTGTTTTTTTTGGCACATTCTCCCTTAAATCTAGGATTATAATTGTTCTTTGTCCCACCACTGAGATTGTCTTCTTTATCTATAAGCACAATAGCTCATGAGATTTCTAATTTATTTTTAGCTTAACAAAATACAGTGTAAAAGCAAAATTTCCAAATTAATATTAGTGTTTTACTTATTGGGCACTGAAAAATTTGGTCTAAACAGAAAAATATAGAATATATTTCAAACCTCATGCCAGAGTTTTATTCATCCACATTTATTTAGACACCCTACRCTTCCCAAAACTAACTTTAACTTGTCTTGCATGTACTTCTTCGTGTTTTTTGATTTGGGGTTGATTTTTGTTTTGTTTTGGTTTTGACTTTTTATTTTTTAACTTCTGTGGCTATAGCATAATCTTTTGGCATTATTGAAATTCCAGAAATGTAATCAGATACCACTAATTATCTTTCATGCAACAATGATGATTCAAAAAACTGAAATAAATAATTAAAGATTAATAATATTAGAATATTTGCAATATAAATAGAAGAATGTTTCTGGTTTCAGATGGATGTTTCAGCTAACATTACAGTCACTTCAATTCTGAYAATCATTCATTATTTATGACTATCTGCCAATATGGATGTCACAGGTACTAAAAAGAACAACTTTCCAATAGCTTTTAATGAAGTAAGACATTTTATGAAATAATTCATATGGGGGTTTCTTCATATATTATTTTACAAAACTGYTTTTTACTTTTTCACRYSTTTTAAGGSAAGAGACTGATTTCTCTYTGGTGCTTCTGAAGTCAAACAAATAGCATTGGCMCCTTTGCTCCTGAATTGTGGGGGGGGTTCTCTGTATCTCCAACTCCAATCAGAATAGAAATTTGCAGTGGATTGTTTTCAGATCTTCAAAATGCTGTCAAGACATTGGCATGGCACAGGGAAGCACACCAACTTCACCCATACCCAAAGCAAGTCAAGCTAATTATCAGCTGAGACACTTTTTTWAATTAACTGGTTTTCATATAAAATTGTTAGATCAATATCTTTGATTAACAAGAAGTTAATTATATATTGGAAGTGATGTTTTAAACATTATATTTAAAAAGCAGTAAGATAAACCATTATTTTGCACTCACATGACCTTTGCTTGCTGTCTGAATTGAACAGGTCTCCTCTCTCCTATTGTATCAGAAAGTTTTATTTTTATTTCTTTATTTAATAAACTAGGAAGAAGCAGACCACCATACAGGCAGCGTTTTTCTTACATACAGCATCACAGATGCAAACAACCTGCAGCAAAGCAGCACACAAGTCCTGCCACCGACGTGACCAAGTTTCTTGTACTAAGATCATTTCTTCCCTTGAGTTAGCAAAGAATATGCTCCTTCTTTGGTTTCAGTTCCCAGCTCCAAGGCTGCTTGTCTTCAGATCTAAATATCATCAAAAACAGCAGCTCTAAAATTGCCACCACAGGTCAAACCCAGTGAAGACACAGATTCATGATGGCTTTGGTAATCCCACCAGGAATACAAAGATGTTCATCTTCCATCAATGTGAATCTAAGTCTCCAGGGTTATTATTTTCTGTGATACCTGAGTAAAAACTGCAGAAGTTACTGARTGTCTCCTTTCTTTTGTTTGACTTTGAAGTAACACTTAGGCCAAGCTTTGTTCCTGTTGCAGATATTCAGAATTTCTCCTGTACCAGGGGGCCTTTGCCTTCACCTGTCTCCAGCACTTCTGCCTCCTGCTCAGACCGATAATCCTGGGACTGCCTGTTGTTCTCTCTGGTGAAAGTGAGATAAGATCAAGGCACAGTCCATTCCCCGCAAACCAATACTCTTTCACCAGAAACAAAAGCAAAATCCAGTCTGGACAAATACCAGACTTCTATACACCACTGCATCCACTGTTTTAGAGAGACAAGTTGCTAAAAGGCCAAAGCCAATCACCAGATCTTGTTGGAGGGAGTGGGAGCTGCTGCATGTGGTTTCTGAAAACCAAACACAGAAATAATCAATCAGCAGCAAAACTCAGAAAAAGAAATTAAGGTGATCATCATCCCTTTCTTTAAAGGAATAATTTGTGACATTGGCCATTACACATGAAACTCACTACCTGAGCAAAAATCTCTTTTATCTTTACTGCTCCTGGATTGCTACTGCTTTCTAGAAACTATTTGATGTCTACTACCCTACCTTCAGTTTTTCCTTTCTAGACACTGAAGACAGGCTAAGTAAACTCAATGAGAGGAAAAAAAAATCTGCTCAGCTTCTTTTTATGTAAGAGGTAAAAAGAGTGAAGAAGCTTGGGATGATTTCAGTAATAAGTGAATTCTGCCTTCTCAATTAATTTTTCCTTTTTTGGAGATAATAATGCATGTGAGAGGGTAACTAGAGTTTGAGAGAGACGGGAAAGGCTGGATTCTCTAAGGAATTTCTTGATTTTCCATTGTATTGGAAGACCTTTGAAGGACTTCTCTGGTCAGCACTTTGTGTATTCTCTGATAYCACCTCCCAGACGCTGCCATGCCAGTGAAAGTTCTATTTTATACCAGAAGTCTGCTCTGTCATTGCAGACCTGCCTTACTCAGAAAACTTAAGGGAGCAGCATGGTTTGGACATGGGTCTTGGAGAGTTCCTAGGCCAGGCAGTCAGTYCCTGGAGCTGGGAAATACTGCCATGGTTGGAACAGCAGAGATGCAAGACTGTCTCAGTGGTGGGACTCATCATTCTGGGAGAGATACAGCAATAACTCATTCAAGAATCCTTAACCTGCATGCAAACCTAGACCCTTCTGCAGACCCCTGAGCCACTGAACTTGGCTTCATCAGAAGATAAAAATCACAAACTGTTCATTATAAATAAGAGAAAAACAGTGCCCCATATTGGGAGAATTAAAAAGCAGACAAGAGAGTTTTTTCCAACTGCTTGGAAAAAAAATAGCAGGTGACTGCTGTACAGGGTACTCCAAATATTTTTTCTGTTGCTGTTGAATCCAAAGGTTTGACAGAGATGACAGGCATAAACTGAGAGAGAACAATTTCATGATCGTTTTGCTTTAATCATTCTTATTTCTGCACACTTTTTCTTATACACATTTGCTAGTTTATTTGCAAGGCTGTCTTTCTGGTTGTGTTCCTAGGTTTGCCCCACACATTTTCAGCATCTCTGAAATGACATTTTTATCATCATGATTGTTATGATCAACAGTCACTAGCAGCAGTACGTTGAATGAATAGATGAAAATCATCTAWTCTGAGGAAACTGAAAATTGCCTTTGGCATGATCCTGACAAAATTTTAGCATTCAATTTCATACCCAGACAGATGAGTTGATAACACAATGAGAGAAATTCTTTTGGAATGATATGTATGCTTAGCAATCTGAAATAATCGTGACAGGAAAAGCCCATACTGCATTAAAGTTTTATCAGCAACAGCAGTGATCCTGCTGATATCTCAGTGAGATTCCTTTAATATATCAAAACACAAGTATGTGATGAAACAGAAACCTGTATACCATGAGCATAGCAAAACGTGTCTGTGTGCCTTGCCTGYCAAACAATTCCCAGGAGCTTCAGGTCCATAAATATAAAATAAGATGTATCAGAGGTGAGTGCATTGCCACATGCCCCTCATAAATTATCTTCAAGTGCCCCAGGTGAGACAGAGTCCCCTCCCTGCTGTGCACAGATATTTCAGACAGGTCACTGCATCTTGCTGTGTCTTGGGTTTCTCATATTAAAACAAGATAAATCATTCCGACTTCATTGCACGTTGCTTGGATAGAGCTCATAGCATTTCTCTTTTGCCTTCTCTTGCTATTACTTTGTAGCCATCCATACAGGTCTGAATGTAACACTGATAAAATAATTTCAATCCRCATTCCTGGGTGTTTGCCAGAAAACAGATAGTTCAGGACTTAGRCTGGCTTTCTCTTTCAGAATGGAGGTCTTTGTTAACTTAAGTATGACAGATTCTCCAGGTAACTGCTGGATAAACACGTTTCCTTTAATCAAGAGGGTAAACCTAGAGCAGAAAAGTTTAATTGTTTCTGTTGTTTAGGTTTTTCACCTCCCATACAGGAAGGTTAATTTGACAGTGCAGTATTAGGGTGTGTGTTCATTATTATCTCAGGTAGATACAAGACCCTCGAGGGGGAAATTGCTCATTATTGACAGATCAAAAGCCTCCTCTCGGAACCCCACAACAGGCACAGTTATGACTCATATTGGGGACTGTGCCAGGAGGGGTGCRGGACCAAATATTTTCCTGTGAGATGCTCAGAAAGTTCACTGAAATGTGTGTATGTATATATATATATTTGTCTGAAAGTTGACCGCATCAAATACAGATGAATAAGATTTGAAATCAGCTGGAGGCTTGKACTCTTGCAGCCTTGGAGAACCATTTTTAAAAACTGACTCAAGAAAGAGATGTGTTTTAAAAACCAAGACCATTGCCATGGAAATARGGTGCTTTCTGAGGCACTCAAATGCTTTAGCTAATTCCTGCAAATGAGAGTCACTAGGATCTGGATTCTCAACTGGCTCTGTAATATCAGTAGGTAACAGATTGAATTTTTGATAACAAAAAAAAAAAATTGAAAAATATTTCCTATGGAAAGAAAAGTGAAGTTTTAATTAACTGCACTAAATCCCCTTTTTTTTTAATATAATTCTGTTTCCAAAATGATCCATGACCCTTTCCTCTACTGTTTTGTAAGGTGCTAACAGAGGTAAGAGAAAAAAAACATAAAACCCTTCATCCAGAATATAAAGGAAAGTATCCAGAGTAAAAAATTACTAATAGGTGGATGCCACTTGTACTGTCTCATTAACTCCTATATTCCAAAAGGATAATGGTTAGTAGATTAAAATTTCTTCTTCAAGATGGATCAAACTACTGTACATTTTTCAGTCATTTTCATTTACAATAAACTATTTTAAAATATTGTTAATGTGAAAATTATATTATTTTAACATTTGTCTTGAAATTTCATGACAAGTTTTTCCATTGAAGAATTGTTCTTATTTATCTGTTTTGATAAGTCCGTGTTTTGATAACTATTYATAACAATGCATGCCACAGAAGGATAGAGTGTGACAGCTGGCACTTTTCACTTCTGCTGGGACTGTCATTCTTTTTGAGGAGTTTAATCATCTTTTGTAGATCAAATTATCTTCTGTTATAATAAAAAAATTGGCACACTAAGGGATATTTTGGTCTGTAAAAATTTTGCAAGAAATAACTTCTTCTATCCAGTGGTCAAAATGGAATTTCAGCACTGCCAGGAGCAGTTTAGAGTGATACACACTCTCAGCCTTTCTTGGGTATCAGTCTGATATGAAAGAGCAAAAAATACAAAAATAATGTTTCAAATAATGTTCCAAATTCTGCAAACAATGAAAAACCACAACCCTCCAAATCAAACAACTGAAAATCTAAAAGGAAAAGTGTTATTTAAATTACTTTTTAAAAAATATATGATTAAGCAAATGTTCTGAAATAAGACACTTGGGCTCATAAAATTATATGCTTATTTTATATGTACAATAATTAACTATTTTTACTTAATACAAAAGCAAATTCCAGATGATTAAGAATTTCCCAGAAAAGGAAAAATCCAGATATGATCCATTTAACATTGCCCCTCCCAGTTTGCCTCACTGACTCACTGCTGGGCACGTTGAGCACGGTACCAAGACCTGAGTGACAATGGGGACATGCACGACTGGCTTTGGCAGCTCCAGCCAGTTGCAAGACAGCAAAGTGCCCGTGCTAAGTGGCATGGAGACGCGTYGTGCTGCAAAGCTGCTTACCCAGCAGGAGCATGGGACCTCACCCTGGCAGGGGMTGAGCAGTCCCAGAGGTGCTGAGCCCTCTTTTCCCAGCTCAAGCCCAGCCCTGGGAGGTGCTGAGCACCATGGGGGGCTCAGGAACACACCAGTGGTCTTGCACTTTTGGGGTGAAATGTGCACCCCCCTCCCAGGTTCAGAGCAGAGCAGAAGGTCCCTCTAACATTTTTTTGCCCATTAAGGGGTGGTTCAGGGGTCCCAAAGACGCAAGGAGGCACTTATGGCATCTGTGCTGCAGAACAGAGGGGAAAGTGGGGAGTCCTCTTTAATTTCTTCACCCCATACACCACTGTGCTCCTGGCATCCAAAATGAAGCCAGAAGAGAGCTGTGCAGCACATCCTCTCTCTYCTCCTCTACCTGTTGTTTTGAGCAGCTCTCCAGTTTCTCTGGCACTCTCCCTCTCCACTGTGTCAGCGAGAGCACAACCCATTGGRAGGGAAAGGTATGGCATGAGGAGGCTTTGCAGCTGGCGAAAGCAGAAAGACTTCTTCCTTTGCTTCAGATATTCTTGTAGCCTCATGAATAAAGTACTTTTTCCCCAAAATTAATATGTTAACTCTTTACCAACAGCCCCATTTTTCTGTGTGTGCTTCACTTCTATGAACAACGTGCATAGAACTGACTTCCTTGTGCTTGGAAGTAAACAAATGGGCTTTTAATTTAAACGAATAATTTCTCAGAGTCCATATTCTTTATGGTAATATTCATTAATAATAATCTTCTATTATACTGGGTGCAAAGAGAAAACTAGAAGTTGCATTCGAAGCAATGATAAGTTACCATTTTAATGATTCTTTATGTTGTGAGTAATTTATAAATCACTCGGTATCTTCTTAGCAAAGCTTGCCTTCTGTTTTTAAATCGTACCTTTTCGTWTCCAACAAAGGGTTTCAGTGCAATAAGAATTAAGGTGTGTCTCTTAGCTTTTACCTGCGAGCAATAATGATGTTGTCAAGCGTTTMAGGTGAGACCAGCCCAGGATTTTGGGGTGGGGAAAGACACTCTGTTATACAGCATCTTCAGTTCTTCCCTCAGAGGGAGGCAGAGACACCTTGAAGGGCTGAGTATAAGGACATATACCGAGTGCCTTTTTAAAAAGTCACCAGAGCTGGGGGGGGGAGGGGGACAGGAACAGGCTTGTAACCAGAACTCAGTTGGACTTGTTTCTGAGAAGGCAGATGCCATGGATTGGCTCCCTCACCGAACGGCTGCTTTTCTGTTCCTTTTGTTGGTAAGTCCGATTTTAAAACAGTATTTGTAAACTCTGTGCCTACGCCAGTTTCGTCTTTCTCAGCAGACCATTACATTTGACAGTGAAACTRCTTCCCAAAAATGTCTTGTGGAATTTGCCATAAAAACCAAAGCTCTGCTCCTTTTAAACAGCATTTGCAAACATTCTATAGAATTAAATTAGCTTTTCATAAAACACTGACAAATGTTTCTTTTTAGACTTTCTGCAACCTGTTATTGTTCAAGATGTGACTTTCTATATTTACTGCATGACTTTTGAGGAAAATATTTTCTGTGGCTAGTATTTAAGGGGTCACAGATATTAATAAAATGYTTATTATTATAAAAATGCAACGATTGAACGTAATTTGGTTCAGTCTTTTTTATCAGTTGAGGAAAAATATTTTTCTAAAATATTCAAATGTCTTTTTTCTAAACTGATTAGCAAGATTGCTTCAGAGCTGACAAAGTCCTACAGCTATATTCAAGGGGAAAAAAATGACAAAATTTACTGAAGGTTTCAGTTGAGGAAACATCAAGACTTGGCCTATTATTTCACGTTGCAAAGGATTCCTGTGATGTAGTGCATTAGTGTCTGAGCCGCCATGTGCTGGAGCAAGTGAATGCATGATGAAAGTGTTGATCTTTGGGTTTGTTTTTCTCACTGTAAAAGGAAAGTTGTGGCTATGGTCAAATGGCATAGTTGTTCAGTGTGTTCATCAAAGCATGGAAATTACCCAGAAGGGACTTAAAAGGGCTATGGATGCCTTACTGCTCCTGCAATCTGATTTTTGTGTGGATTAATTTTATTCATCTGTGATGACCTTCTGAAATTAGGTAGAGGTTTAAGGCCCTGAAGATTGAGAAGAGTGGGATTTCTGCTATAGTTATGTACTGTGGTTTTTACTCAGTTTTGCATTTTACACAGTGTATTAGTAAGCATAAGTATTTGTTGACTTTCATTACTGACTCCTATAGAAATATTATAATCCAAGAAAAAGTTTGTGTTATACAAKAAGAAATTCTAAAACCATTTTGAAAATATAATCCATTAATTTTAAGTGACAGCTCTGCAATCAGAAAAGTAGAACAAATTAACACAGAGCAGCTGCCAAGCAAACAAGGGCAAAACTTGGCAAAAGYAAGTTATGGCTCGGATAAGTTTCTGCTTGTTTAAGGCAGCACAGAGGTGTCTGAGACTGGCCTGTTGCACATCACACTCACACTTCTGGATTTTCATGTAGCCCTGGTGACTATTCATTTCACTCAATTACCTGCTGATGCATATTCCCAGTGTGTCGAAGTTCAAAAAGCTTCACTGCATTTTGTCTAAGATCCATTCATTCAAAAGAGATTTTACTGCTTTACTTCTCCCAGCAACTCTGGAGCCATTTTCTTTCTTTGAGCATATTATTATTATTATTATTATTATTATTGTTATTATTACAATTGCAAATAACAGAGGGTAGGTGTTGGGTCAGAAAAAAAGAGCAATTGTGAAAAATGTCGTTGTGTTTTGATGACTATCAAATGTTTGAACTTTTGCTACTCAGAGGAAACATTTGTTATGTGTTCTTCTACCCAGCACTATTCATGATGGCCCAWGTGGCTTAACAGCGTCTTTCAGCACTTTATGAAAAGGTGGCAGACAAACTGTAGAGGTCAAATCAATTATCCATTTATGTATCCAGTTCTAGTGTATTCTGAGGAAGAATTTTGGCTTTCAGCTTGGCTAATCTTTCATGAAAATCACCTGTCTGAATGGTGTGTCTAGTTAGTATATTGTTAATAAGCAGCATCAAATAAAATTACCATGGACTTATACATATTTTAGTACATTACTGCATTTTCAAAAAAAAAGGAAATTTAACAGCCCTCAAAAAATAATTTTATTTACGGATTTCACCATTGGTGGGACTGATTCTGCAACCCTTGCTCATGTGACTTCAAAGGCATTATTCTCATGAGTAAGGGAGTTCTGTTTGTGATACTAGCACAGACACGTTTTATGGAAATAACCTGTTTGATCAGGTATGACTCTTCTCCTGCCAGCTATCATGTGACAGCCAATAATTTTAAATTCACCACATTTCTTATGCACTTTTGTCTGGCAACATTTTCCCATGTGTTATCTATGCTCATTTTTTCCCCATGCAGTTTTTAGGCTCCGGTTACATATCCTACTCATAGCTTGGTTGCATGTAAAAACAGTCAGGAGCTAAATCCTCTTCTTGTATATTCATATGAAACATCTGCCAGGATTGAATCAGGAACCTGCAGGTTCTTCTGYCAAATAATTTTGTTGTAGAAGTAGAAACTAAAGCAATTCCACATCCAGGAGTTATCACCTGAGATCAGGTACTTAAGCCTGCAGTTTTACATTCCTAAGTAAAATGGCCGTTAAGCAAACATGCATTTGACAGAGCACTCAGTCATATCAGAATTCAGGTTTTATGGAGGAGCTTTATTAAGGTCACTTAGCATGACTAATTGGAAAACTCGAATTTTAATGATAATGGCATGCACCCAATATTGAAATTACTTTTCTGTTCATTTTTCTAATGGTTAAGTTCAGTGGCCGTATTGCTGCATGCAATAGAAGATACAATAGCAGAACAGAAAAAATCTCAGTGGAAACTTCCCCAAAGTGGTCTGTTCTTTGAAAAAAACTTGTTTTAAGATAAATAGAAAGTCAGAATAGATTCTTCAGCCTKACATGAGCATTGTCATAATTCCTGAATTATTCCTGTCACAATTATKGAAACAGTAATGGATTCTCCATCCTGGGTGCAATTCAAAATATTGCTAACACAGGAAACACCTGACCTCCTATGAAAAAAGAAAACAAAATGCCAGAAAAATATTCCCGAAAGTCTTCCCCTTAAAATTTGAAGCAGTATATTCATTAGTTACATATGAAAAGGTAAAGCACAGAAAAAAAGAAAACAATATGTTTAAATTAAAAAGTGATCAAATKATATATTTTTCAAATATGAGGGTTTGTCTTATGTTTGAACTCTGCTTCTCATTATTTCATAGGCACTGATGTATCATTTTTTAAAGAGATGCAGAATGAATAATGGGAAGGGTTCATTATTGCAACCCTTTTCTAGTCAGGGCTTTGGATGAGTAAGAAAGACGTAAAAGTCCCAAAATGCTGACAGTACCAGAGCTACCACAGCAGCCTGGTGACTAACACAATATGTGTGAGTTCTCAGCACTCCTCCCTTCCAGGCCAACAACAATTCCACTGTTGACTTCAAAGAGAGAGAAGCAGATCCCATATGAATAATGCTGGGAAGATGTTAAAGGCGTGTTCAGTCATTTAGATTTGAGTAGGTGGAGGAGGGAGGATTCCRTAATTACGTTTGATATTGCTTGGTACTCAATTAATGATTAGTTAATTCTTGTTTGTAAATTGCTTTGAAGGTGCAAAGGACCATACACATCCTATGGGCCTAATTCTGTTCCCAATTACATCAGAATAAATCTGGAGTAACTCCAGTGTGATTCTAAGGTGTCRTTTTGGACACAGGGCCCAGGTGTGTGACAAGCTTTGAGACAGACCCTGTGCAAATGACAAAAACCATGAACATGTTTCCTGCCTGCCCATCTCCCAACCCAAAACAGAAACAGCTTGTGCAACCAGCCCCTAGCTTCTCTGCAGCTTCCTCTTTTACAGTCTCTCAGAATCTAACAGGACAGCAAATCTTGGCATCATTCTGACCACCTTGCCTACCCCAAGGTCCTCAGGATGCATCCCACACATTCCAGTGGCTCTGATTGCTTTAATTACTGTTTATTTCTGAGCCTATGGAAAGTACTGTGCTTAGATACTGGTTTAGAAGGGAATTTTTTTGACTACATAGAAGTATGCTGGCAATTAGCTGATAGGAGACAGAACTTATCTGCTGATAATGGCACTAGAAAAAAAAGGTTTGCATCTCAGATCTATGTTAGAAATAGACAATTAGGTTAGGGGAAGTCTTCTAACTGCTGGTGACAGTGGAGAGCAGGAAGACATTAGTTGGGGAGGCAGAGGAGCCTCTATCCCTGGTCAAGTTGGATAAATGTCATTTCAGAATTGCTTGGGTTTATCTCATGAACTAGAYATTTTTGTCTGATGTCTGCCTGCCCTCCTTCCTACACCACAGCCAGAACTGAGAGTCATACCACACACAGACATCAAGTTCATCAGATCAGACTTTTCAAATRATAACACAAACTGTACTAAGGACTCTGAATTCAACACCTTCCATTAGGAACAAGTAGCAGACTGGAGTTTTCCTTAGCTATCACAGGACAAGTGTGGAAATACAGGGCCTAAATTTACAATCCCCAGCATCACCAATGGACAAATTCCTCATGTTCCCCTTATTGGTGCTCAGAAAGAAAGGATTATACTCCAGCGTAAAATATGTATTTTTTCACTGCTTGAAAACAGAACTCCTTACAGGCTGTAATCAAAAGGCTTATTTCATGTCCTTAAGTAATAGAATTCTTTACAGGCATAATTCTTATTTCAGAAAAAACTGGAAAGAGTTTTTCGGAGTATGAGAGTGATGTGGCTGGGTGTGGGGTGTTAGTCTCACTGTTAGGTAACACGATAGGATGCAGACAGCAGACAAGATTCACTGACACTGCACTGGGACGTGGGCACCCATACTTTGCTGGGTCGAGACAATTGTTTGCATGCCAGAAGGGATTTCAGCCTAAGGGTGGAGAGGATCTCATTGTGCTCTGCCTGTGGGATAGACTGATAAGAGACGTTCAATTAGTGTTATTTCTGGTGCACCTCATCACTCAGGCTCTCTCGTGAGGGTGTAATCTGCCCCTTTGACTCTTCCATGTTCCCCCAGATTCCAAGGGGGACTATAAAAGGACAGACCTGAGCTTCCACTGGGGTGAACAATCCCTGCTGTTCACACAGAGTTTGATATTGTCCCTTCTCTGAGATGAGGAACGGTTGCACATGAATTTGAAACCTATTCTGAAGCTGAAATCTTAAATAGTCATAAACTCAACATCAATTAAAATATGTATTGATGCTTTTAGCACAATGTGAACATATTATAGTGGTTTTTCTGCAGAGTACTTTTTTTAACCATTTATGTCAATACCTTGCTCAAACAAACAAACAAAAAATCCTTTCTCYGTGAATAGCCCAATAAATTTCAAGCTATCTGCACATCAAATAGGCAAATCCACAGTCTAAACTCCTYCATTCAGAAGTAGATTAGTGCAGCYATTGCAGGAAAAGGTGTCAGGGAATGTTTTGGGCAAAACCAATCATTGGAAACATTGTTTTGTGAATGACAGATGGTGAATTCTTGCACCATAAAGGTAAATGGGGAAAAGAGAGATGAAGACGGGTGAAGTTGCTGTTCATTAGTCTGTTGCATATAAGAAGTTGTCTTAACATGAAGTAAGTGGAAAAAATTCTGTCTGTGTTCCAGCCTTGCCAGTACAATGCAATAAATTTGAAGTGAGGAAAGTCCCATGATGTAATGATAGCATAAAAGATTGTCACAGATTTTATCCGAGTATAACTGACATAAAACTCCACAGAAAAAAAAAAAAGTCAGACAAAAAAAATAACAAACCAAAACAAAACAAAAAGCTATGGGAAATGATAAGGAAGAGAAAAACTCATAGCTGCAGCTGTTAACATTTGTTGGGAAAAGAGAAACTCTGAAATAATTTTTCAGTCACCTGGATATTTTGTTTCTTCCAATGATGAATGAGACAAGCATCCAGTCTTGCAAATCCCATACTCTTCACCCTTTATTGTCTGAAGAGAGCAGAAGCAGATCYTAAACCCAAAAGAGAGGCTATGAAGAGGTACATTCACCAAGTGAACTTCATTTTCACACCTTATTCAGGGATAAAATTAATTAAGCTGTGCCTTCTTTTAAATTGTGCTAATCAAGAGATTGAGGCTCCTCTCATTTAAATTTTAATTTTGAAGTAACTRCATACTGCATCTGATACTGCCACCWTTATTTACTCAAGACTAGYTGCATAGTTAGGTCTCAAATCAAAACCTAATGCACTCCAGGGAAATCTGCCTGAAAACTGCAGGTGGGTTTCCATCTGTTATTGAATCTCTTCAATCTCACTGGGAAGTTTCAAGAAAACATTTTCATTCTTTTTGGTTAAATTATACTGTTAAGTACTCCAGGTTGATTGTGGACTTTGTAAATAAGAAAAAAAAATTAAAAAAGAATAAATTATTTAGGATAAATATTCTCTTGTTTCCCAGACAGTTTGGTAACAACTGTTGCAACTACTTCTCTCTTTACATGAGGTGTCAAAAATCTGTGTGAAAGCTGTATCTTGATGAAGGWGTAGCTTGAAAATTGCTCTGCTCTGGCATTCAAACTGAAAGTTCTGGCTTGAAAGACAGAATGGGTTTTGAAAGTTTTAACTGTCAAGGAATTCAAGGATATAGAAAAAAAAATAATTGCACAAAGTCACATGTGAAATATTTTAGCAACTGTTTAGGACAAGCTATTGCAATAGGCTTGAGAGAAAGTACAGCTCCTGGCCTGCAGTATAACAACATCTTGCCATTGGGTTTCGCTTGCAGCATTTTGCCTTTCATTTTTAYATGCCAATCTTTTTATTGTTCTTGCAGGTACTCTTGGATTTCAGCACAGGATTTCATGTAGAGGTAATATATATTTCTTTAGAAACTGTTTTTCTGATCAAATGAAATGTAACAAATGAAAAAATCACTTTGAAGATGCTGTACTAAGAYATTTCTGAACCTGAAGATTGAAAAACGTATTTAAATATTAAGCAGCTGCAGGTAATTACCTGCTCACCCTCTTAAGAGAAATCCACATAAGCCTAAATGAGTATCTCATACAAATGAATAATTTTAAAATAAACATATCCAGTCACAGAGTYTGGGACTCACAGTCATGTAAAAAAGCACATGGTCYGMAAAATKCTTCATTCTCCTTATTGTTGGAAAYTATAATGGTCTGTATTAATTTTAAATGGATTGGGGTCATGATACTGGAACTCTCTGTCAAAGGTAAAAGAATGGGATGAAAATGGAATGGCAAGATGGAAAACCTTTAGAAGACAAAAACGTGAATGGATCAAATTTGCTGCAGCATGTAGGGAAGGAGAAGATAATTCCAAGAGGAATCCAATTGCCAGGGTAAGTAGAAAGAAAACACAAGTATTCACTGACAAGGAAGTTTTTCCAAAGACAGGCTGAAAAAAGCAGAGATTTAAAAATTTATATGCTTAGAGTAGCCAAAGMTAGGTATGCAGAGTAAAAGAAAGATGTTGCAACATTCCCAGCTCTGCTGAGACAGCCTCACAAGGTGAAGCCATGTGGCTGCTGAGGAATCACCAGAAGCTTCCTAGAGCATTGACATGAGTCTACTTCCCAGACAGCTCCAACCTATGTCTTTGTTCTTTGCTTGATCATGACATTTTTCTTCCCTCTCTCTCTCTCTCTCTCTCTCTCTCTCTCTCTCTCTCTCACTCTCTCTCATACCTAGAAACTCCTGAGAGAAGTTTGAGGATAGTGCATGACTTTTGCGGGAAACAGAAAAGCAAATATCTTCCTGTGCTCTTACCATGCCCTTACTGAGCTCCAGCCACAGTGTGGTTTCTCTCCCTTGTCCCTTGTTCTCTCCCTTGTCCCTTGGAGGTTTCTCTCTCCACTTTCCTGAGAGATTTCAGAAAAATAGGAAGCCTATCCAGCCCTCAAGGGGACAGGAATCTCTAGGTTGATGGCTTTGTAGAAGAGTCTTCCATTGATCCTGTCAGCTGAACCTTGTAATAAGTGGTTGAGAAATTGAAGTTACATAGAATATTTTACAAGACCTAAGAATAGGAAAAAAAAAACCTGCAGGTGTTCTCAGTAAACTGGCATAAATTATTGTTATCTGTTACTGTAGATCCGATCAGACTGTGAAGAAAACAATCCAATCACATACAGCATCTCTGGAGTTGGAATTGATCGTGCACCCTATGGAATATTTGTTGTTAACCCAAGAACAGGAGAAATTAATATCACATCAATAGTGGATAGGGAAGTGACACCAGTATTTGTAGTAAGTACTCTCCTTTTTCTTTTTACCTTTATAAATGATAAAAAAATGTAAATGGGTGGATGCAGGGTGGGGCAGAGAGAGCACTACACAACAAATTCGTTTGTTTCAGATTGCTACYTTGCTCCCTTATCTTTTGGTTTTAAAATAAGTAAATCTCTTYGTTTAGATACGTTGCTTTGCTAAACACTCAGTGACGGGTATAGATTTGGARCCACCTCTTGAACTTCGAGTCAGAGTTCTGGACATAAATGACAACCCTCCTGTATTTGCTCAAACTGTATTTACAGGATCTGTTGAAGAGAGCAGCATGGACAGTAAGTAACTGCGCTGTGCCTTTTACAGTATTGTTTCTGAAGCTCAAAGAATACAGTTAATAAAAACCTGGGGTGTTCATTCTGCTTTTTTTTTTCAGGCAATGACATACATTGGTCAGGGCTACTGCAGAGCAGGGAGCAGCAGATGCTTTTCCAAGTACTATTTGAGCCAGGGCCTGAGTTAATTGCTATAAATTAAACAGCAATGCTTCCTTCTCCCTTTCCTCCCACATGAGTGCTGAATGTTCCAGTTTCTAACCATRCCATCATGCAAATTCTTTCAGATGTGAAAATGTAAAGAAAATAATTTCATTCCTTCTCATTGGAATAAAAATATTATTAAATTTTTACTTCTTTTCTTTGAGGGTACATAAAACATATTTTCTCCCATTTTTCTCTTTCAAATATTTGTASTTGTAGCCTGTTTATTTGCAATTGCAAGAGAATATTACTAAATAATTCCATACTTCAACCATTAAAATGGCTCTTTACTGAAAGTACAGCAATCAGCATTTCACATGTAAATAGCATTAAGGCAATGGTGCTTAACACTCACTTTCTTCTTTCTAKAAATCCTCATTTAAAGCTGTGGCTATATTTCTTACAGTAGTGTCTATAATATTTATTGTATTTGCATATTCTCTATGGTGATTTAAAGAAGTTGAGTGAAAATATTCATTATTCTTTCTGACTTTGATTTTTAACTCATTTAAAATCATTAAAATTGTCAGAATCAGTAACAGAAAACTAAAATTTTGGGTTTCTTTGCAAATGTCAAGGAACAGATAGCCCTCTACCATTTTCACACACCAAGCTTCAACATTGTCTTCATGAGTTGTTTGCAGGAACTCAAGAGATTTTCTGGGTTTTGGGGGGGTTCTGGTTTGTTTTGKTTTTTTTGTTTGTTTGATTGTTATTATATTTTATTTTTAGACACGCTGGTGATGAAAATCATTGCAACAGATGCAGATGAACCTAACCACTTGAATTCTAAGATTGCCTTCAAAATAGAGAGTCAGGAACCTGCTGGTCCACCCATGTTCATTATGAATAAATACACTGGAGAGCTCCATCTTGCAAATTACCTTGACAGAGAGGTAACATTTCCACTTCCAAAATGAAATAACATGATGCTGTRGTGTATATGTGTTATGAGAGTGAGAAAAAAAGAAACAGAAGAGAGAGGACATGTGGTTTTTTACAAAAATTAATGGAGAAATGCATGTTTTTGATGTATTACAATAAAACATCTAAGTCAAATTCCTGCACTAGGAAACAGTAGTAAGATATGAGTTGTTTATCAGATGCACAGATGGTCTTCTAATATATTTATTTCTCTTTTTGTGACAGCAACATAGCAGCTACACTCTTGTTGTGAAAGCATCAGACCGGGATGGGGCTGCAGATGGAATATCATCCCTTTGTAGCTGTAATGTGAAAGTCATTGATGTTAATGACAACTTTCCAACTCTTGCTCAAAGCTCTGTAAGTTTCCAATATCAAAACTGTTTTAAAACACTGTTTAAAAGTCCCATTGATAACAGAGCCCTTACTAACCCACAGAGAACTTTTACATTTCCATGATCCGCTGGGTTAACAGGGTTGTTCCCTGGAAGCGTGCTCAAAATACAATCTGTTGCTTGTGCCCCAGTTCTGATAACATACACATAGATTTTTAATTTTTTTTCCCAGAAAAGCCAATCATGACACTGTCAGGACTGGCTTCTCTCATTCAGAAAAACCCAGTCATTCAGGTGTCCAGACTCCTACAGTACAGCCACATTATCTAGATTAACCCAATCTTTGGAAGATTATTTCTCATAGAAAGCACAAATCCTTTTCCTCTAAGATCCTCTGCAAACTCTTGAGATGATACAGCTTTTCAGCTCTGCAACCACAATCACAGTTTAAGCAGAAAGCATATTTTTTTATTAAATTGTTCTCGACTATGTTCAAAACACCCTTCAAAAGCATCTCTGCAGACAGCTGTGTTTTCCCCACATTATATATATCTAATGTTTGCTAATAGGTATTTATCTGTCATTCCAGTTTTCAGCAAGTATTTCAGAAAATTCTCTCAGTTCAGAACTGCTACGAATACAAGCTCTGGATGCTGATGAAGAGTTTACAGACAACTGGTTAGCAGAGTTTTTCTTTATATCCGGTAATGAAGATAACTGTTTTGAAATTGTTACAGATCGAGCTACAAATCAAGGAATCCTTAGAGTAATTAAGGTATGGATAAATATTGTGATTCAGCTCTTAAAATAATCATCCTAAAATTTTAATTAATTGTGAACAGAATTAAACAGGCAGTAAAAACACTGTCACTCAACTATTTAAAGTAAAAAAAATATTTAAATAAAATTAAAGGAGCTTTTTTTTATTATCTAGTTCTCTGTGGTTTACCTTTTAGGAACTGGATTATGAACAGCTTCGAAGTCACTCACTGATGATTGGTGTCAGGAATGTAGCTGCCTTCCACCACTCTGTCGCACAGGACTATCAAATATTTGGAACACCCCTCACAATAGAAGTAAAAAATTTGATTGAACCACCAAGATTTCACCCATCTTCAGTTGTGTTTAACCTGGCACATGGCGCAAAAGCGAATTATGTTATAGGAACCTACACAGCCATGGATGAGGACACCAGAGCTATCGCATCAAACGTTGTGTAAGCTCTGCTCTGCTTAACTCCCTGAATGGAATAATTCTTTTGAGATTTCAGTGGGATGAGGAATAGGTATTTTAAAGGATGCCTTAGAAAAAAACGTTTATTGATTAGCAATAGAAAAATGGCAATAGTATATTCTCCAGCCCATTTTTATGCTGTAGCTGCTTTTCTTTCCTCACCTACTTTAATTAACTTTATGCAAAACACACAGAAAATATCATTTTTCTAACAGTCTGTAAATTGGATAGATTAGAATAAGGGTTCTTTTTCTAACTCAGTCTAAGAATACTTTTTCTTGAAAAGTTTGCTACAAATAGAGAAGTTGTTAGCATCTTTAAAAAACAGGCACAAAATCCCAGTAATGGTCATATTATCCACTCAGAATAGAAGAGGTCACTACCAGCTAATTCTATAGAAAAAAAATATTTACACTTATTTTTCTTTAAATTAACGATAATAACTGGGACCATAATTTGCTTTTCAGTGTATGTAGAAAAAAAAATATAGCCTATTTAAAAATATCTTTTAGAAGTTCATAAAATAGAGAAATGTGTTAGCAAATAAAACTGTAGAATGCTGTAGGAAGAGTTGTGGATTTAACCACTGTCATCAACAAGGATTCTAGAAAAGGTTTACAGGATCAACAAGGGTACTAGTAAAGGTTTACAAGATCCAAAAAATTTTTACTTTTAGATTATGATGCTACTTTCAAAATATAATTTTCTATAGTTCAAAATATAGGCTTCTACACATTTGCTTTATTCCTAATTACTTTTCTGGACTACATCTTTTGGAGTCTRCAYRGATTTTGCTTGAACTGAGTGAAATRCAATAGGACCTAGCAGAGCCTAAAGAAAAATGTTCCAAAGTGCCAAATTTTATCTGTAAAATAAATAATTAATAAATATATTCATAACATAATGCTGAGTAATTTTACTTCACCCAACACAGATATAGCATAGGACGTGATCCAGCTGCCTGGTTCAGAATCAATCAAAACACTGGTGAAATCACCCTGAACAAGGTCATTAGCCGGGATTCAGTCTACATAGTCAATGGGCAGTACCAAGCAGAGGTTCTGGCTATCACCAGAGGTAAGAAAGGAGATGAAGTTTTCTAAAATAAACTCTTTTTGTTCCAGATTTCTCTCATTTTTTTTTCTGTTTCTAATTTTCCAATCCTAACTGCATTATTTATAGTATCAATATTTCCTCCTGACCATAAATATCTTCTTTTTACAGGGTCTCCTCGATATACTGCTACTGGCACCATTGTGCTTTCAATAGATGACGTCAATACCAATTGCCCAACTATTAATACTGAAATGAGGAAAGTATGTATGCATTCCCCATCAGTGATTATCTCAGCAAAGCCCAGGGATGGTGATCTATATGCTACCCCCTTTACATTCAGCATACATGGTGAACCTCAGACTACATGGATTATCAGACGAATAAATGGTAAATTAACCAACATTTTACAAAAGAATAAATTGTAGTCAGCTCTTATCTGAGACAACTGATTAGGATGATATTTTATTACCAAAAAAACACTTTTTAGAATCTATTCAAATCTCAGTTAAATATTAATGTAAGAAGTTGCTCCAAATTTGAATATATGCATGTATACATATGGATGTATGTAAAATCATATTATAACTAGGATCAGAATTATTACATGTGTTACCTTTTAAAGGAAAGTGAAAATTTASTGATAAAAATAGAGCAGCAAAACTYACTTYGAGTATGGCTATAAAAAGAASCTTTACTGGTCTAAACATAATGAGGTMAATCAAAAGGAGTAATTTATACTTTTTCATTTCTATATTATCAAAATATACTAAGCACATGAAAAAACTCTAAAATTTTATTATTAGAGTATAAAGTTATAGTTAGCAGAGCTTTACTTTTATGAGAGGCATATGAAAATGGCAAATTAAGATTATAACTTTTGCAATGCATTGTACCAGTCATACTACTTGCATTTTAAAGGAAACTGTTTTAGTCAATGTCCATTGAAACCTTGCCAGTTTCCCTCAATAGGACATAACAAGCTAATGCACTAATCAAATCTCATACATTACAAAATGACAGAATTTGCGTAACTTACTGTATGCATAGAAGACTATATTAAATGACAAATATCAAAATTGAAACTATTTTTGAGTCTCCTACCTGTCCTAAACAGTTGCAAATATGTAATTTAAAGTATTTTAAATCTACTGAAAACTTTTTGAAAAACATACATCAATTCTTTGTGAGATGAAAAAGAAACACATAAAACTTTCAATTTTTATGCTTACCATTGTGTGAATAAAAATCAGGAAAAGCAGCAGCATAAATAAAAAATTGCATCTGCCCTTTGGTATTTCCCAAGTTTAAAAGTGATAACTAGACTGATTTGGCTCATGTTTTCCAARAAAAAAAAAACAAGCAGAKGYGAATATTATATTTTTCAGCTTTGAATAAGTCCTGTAGATGCATAAGTAATTGGGGTGCTTAGAAAAGGAAGACTTCGTTTCATCCTGTTTTTTGAACATAACACACAAGAGTCGTAGATTTGTAGAGCACTTATAGTCAATACCTTCATCTAAATATTTTTCTCCTTTTCTTTTCACTCCAAGGTTCCTCTGCAGAGCTAGTGGGCCAGAACATAGACTTTTACCTTTACAGGATCCATGTGGTTGTAAGAGATAGCCAAGGCCGACGCTGCGCTAGACCACACATAATTCCTGTGCAGGCTTGCCAGTGTGACAGTCGGAATTACTGCACCAGTGGGGCCACAAGAATAATTATCATCGGTGGTGGTGGTGGTGGTGGCGGCACTGGTGGTGGCACCGGTGGTGGCACTGGTGGTGGCACTGGTGGTGGTACTGGTGGTGCCACTGGTGGTGGCACTGGTGGTGGCACAACTGGTGGTGGTGGGGGTACTGGAGGAGGCCGGGAAGATGGAGGAGGCCAGCAAGGTGGTGATGGTGGTGATGCGGGATATGGAGATTATCAGCCCCACACAGAATGGGAGAGTTATACAGATGGATATGAAGGAGGTGAGGAAGGATACACTGCATCCACTGATGATAGTTACACTGGAGGAGAAAATTACGGCAGAGACTACCAATCAAATACCACACTTAGCGGTGCTGCCATTGGCCTGATGTTTCTCGGTGGATTAATATTTGTTCGTAAGTATAAAATTAAGAAAACAGTTTTATTACTTTTTTAAGTAATGTAAATGGTATTTTTTTCTAATTCTTCTAAAATAAGGTTACTTTGTCAGTAACCTTATACAAACACAAAATTCTGAAGCTCTCAAAGGTTGTTCAATCTGTAGTTCTCAGATGGTTAGTCTCACAGGACAGACTGTCTTTCTGCCTTTGGAGATCTCCCCTGGTAGTCTGGATTAAATCTGTCCTTAGTCATGCTGTATAAGGTAGCCCTTGGTATATGGTATTGTCCTTTCCCCTTTTCATTTCCCTTTGATGTTCCAGTAATCATAGGGCTGGAGCASCTCTCTTATGAAGACAGGCTGAGRGRGTTGGGACTGTTGGGAGAAGGCTCCAAAGGAAACCTCAGAGCAGCCTTCCAGTACCTAAAGGGGGCCTGCAAGAGAGCTGGAGAGGGACTTTTTACAAGGGCATGTAGTGACAGGACAAGGAGCAATGGATTTAAACTGAAAGGCAGTAGGTTTAGGAAGAAATTCTTTCCTGTGAGGGTGATGAGACAGAGGCACACGTTGCCCAGAGAATTGTTCCAATTTTGGAAGTGTTCAAAGCTGGACTGGATGGGGCTTTGAGCAACCTGGTCAGTGGAAAGTGTCCCTGCCCACAGCAGCGGAGTTGGAATGAGATGGTTTTTAAGATCCCTTCCAACCCGAGCCATTCTATGATTCTACGAAATAATCTTGTACTGCCTTTCTAAAATAAGATGTGTTTTTGATGCTGACCTTGACAACATTCTGCAATTTCCAACACCGAGTTCTTTAAACAACTAAGTCTAATGCAGCACTCTGGGAAAGCTGACTCACTCTATGTAAACATTTTGTGAAACTAGGGCTTGGGGGTTGCCTCCACTGTTTTTTCAAATCAAGCATTATGTATACTTGATGTGAAAATTGCAGCTGGAGCCTTAGCCAAAGATCACTGTAGTCAGGTGGCCATCTCTCCACTGATTTGCATATGTCTATTGTTACTAAAGTGTATTTCTTTTCAATTACAATATTTGAAGAGACCAATTTATGCTTATATATCAGGCAAGAATAGCACTGAATGCTATACATAGCAAGACTTGTTCTGTTCGTTTAATTTTCATATGTATGCAACTTATATTGGCTCAGCTGAGGTAGATCAAAGTCTGTTCCCAGGTGCATAAGCATAAATTTGGAGTAACAGCCCCACCCCTGTGTTGCTCTGCTATGACTAGAGGCACAAATTATTCTGAATTTCAGAATACATGCATCTCCTAAAGCAGTTAATGCTTCTGAAAGCCAGACTTACAGGCTGCTTGGTTAGAAACATTTTAAAGACATATTTTCAAAAGTTCACGAGCACCTGCCCTCTGGGGAAAGCAGCTATTCCTGTGAGGAAGAGATGTCCTAAATCCTTGTTTCCTGTTTCCTTCCTGTTAAGTGATCCCAATTTTGATGTCAATGAGTGACTGTTGTGGCTGTGGACCTGGCGCCGCAGGTGGAGTTGGAACTGGATTTGAACCTGTACCTGAATGCACAGAAGGGGCAATTCATCCATGGGGAATAGAAGGTGCACAACCTGAAGACAGGGTCAGTACATCCCATGTGTCATATTTAGAGAAAAGGCTGCATTTGGCTAGAGAAGGTTTCACTTTCACTGCTATAGACAGTAGCACTGTGTCATCTAAAACAAGTCTGGCAGTGTCAACAATTGCCAGATATGAAAGGTGATTCTTAATTACCATTCACTGATGGAGTTTATGTGTTTTAAGCTGTGGTCAGTTAGCTTGGCATAAAAGTTTGGTGTCACGACTTTTTTAGATGAAACATGTTAACTAGCAAGCTTCTTTTTTGCAAGTTTAGAAAAATGCAACAAATCATCTTTACAGATTATTGTGTTGATAATGAAAAGCTTGTAGTCTCTTTTTTTGTTATGTTTTGTTTGTTAATGAAGACAGTGATATTTATTAACTATCATTAATATTTTGGATTGCTAATTCCTTAACACAATTCACAAAGTCTTGGTCTTCATATGGAAATTTCAAGGTAATCATTCAAGGAGTCAAAATGTTGTTTTCCAGGATGTCTCACATATTCTTGGCCCAACAACAGCTGCAGGAGGTGATTTTGGTGAACCTTCTGGTAAGCAGATCTCTAAATCTTCTTAAATCTTCTATGTTGTGCTGTAATGAAACTATCTTTCAGAGCTTCAATGCCTTCTGATTCATGGAGTCCTTTAGTTTCCCAGCTATAATCAAACCCTTCCAATCTCACACCTGCAGATAGTCAAATTAATGCTGGCAAGACCTCCAATGTGAATAAAAAGTCCGGTGTTTGAACTTTTGAGCAGATTAATTTCTGCAAGCTACACTTACTTTAAAATACCTGCCATGGCTGTCAAATCCCAGGCAATTTTTTTTTCATCAGTGCAACTACGAATGGAGGGTTTTTCAAGACACCAGTTCTAGCAGAAATCAGTCTGGAGACAGAATAAGGAAATTTGCTTTCATAACTCAGATAAAAGTTCTTCCCGGTTTCATCTCTGCTTCCCACAAGATAGGATGTCAGGTAGCTGGTTAATTACTGACAATTTGTGTACTTAGCTAGACAAGCTGGTACATAGCACAATAAATTTGTGCTTCTGAGATAGGCCACCTCCAGGAATTCAACGATCACAGAGAATAAATCAAGTTGTGCAGTGCCACTTTCTCTTTCTCCTCCATTCCTTACTTCAGGATAGGAAGGAAGGAGGCTGGCACAGATACATTTTCACCAGCTCCTGACAGGAAGAAATGTTACTCTGCATGACAATTTCTCTCCTGGATATTTATTATACAAAAATGTTCTCGTATGTTCTCATTTCATAAAAATGAAAATGATATACAATTTAGCCTATGTTTCCCAGTGTAACCAGTTAAGACCACTCTATAAAATTCTTTTATTATAATACATGCTGATCATTAAGACAACTATTTCCTCATTATCATGTATTAAAAAAAATCTGGAGAAGATAAAATCCTGTATTACTTTAATGCTGATTGTAAAGACTATTTTTATTTTGGATTATAAACTTGTGGTTATTTTCATCCATTGTTGTTCTCCCCAAAGAACCTCACTCCTAGAAAATGCAAAAGGAATTACAAAATTCTTTCTTTTCTAGAATTTACAAAACTCTTTCTTTTCTAAATGTGTAAGGAAAAATAATTTTAACCCCAATATGATCATAAATATACATTTATGTGTTTGCAAAAACATCCATAAACATTACCTGATTTTCTAACACAAACACCATGACAGCACATATATATATATATCAGATAGAAAAGTCTTTTCAGCCAATCACAGAAGCAAATAATTGATTTTCTAAAACACAATAAAATGTGTTTTCTAATGTGTCCATGCTGCCTAGCCTCAGGAATAAAATCAAAGTCTTAGATGCCCATTAATAGGCATTTAATTACTACTGCAGTTTCAATGTTTCATACCTGTGCATGTACCTGTGACTGAAATTGGTCTAAAACACCTTTAGAAACTCAACAGTGTCATTATAGCATTTGTAAAACAACTGAAAAATTGTGCACAAAGTTTAACAGAGCACTGGAAGGATAACTTTTTTCTGTTTTCAGACATATATAATAACACATATGGAGGAGGAGGAGTAGTAGCTTCTGGTGCTGAAGAAACTACAGGGGTTGGCTATGGCACTGGTACTGGCTACGGAACAGCTGGAGGAATTTCTGGAACAGGGGAAGTAAAAGGGTCGATTGGAGGAACGATAAAAGAGTATCGAGAAGGAGGCGTGAACATGGCCTTCCTAGACAACTATTTCTCTGAGGTAATCATTTGCTCTTCTCTGAGTTACAGCTGTGAGTGTACTTTTTGTTAGACTCTCCTCCCCAGGGTACTTGGTGGCAATCCAAATTAATGCTACTCAAAATGAAAACTTCCATGACTTAAAACTGGTGTGAGGGCAAAGGTGACTGTACTGGTAGGAAAAGTGACAACCCCAGTAGCAGAACTGTCTTTGAGCTGCTGCCATAGTAGATGGATTGTTCAACAGCCTTTTTGTAAAAAGGCTGCATGTATGGATAGGAGGCAATAAATTATTTCACTTTCATAAGTAACCACCAAATTTATGTATTTTCCACCCTTTTCAGTGTAAAAATATATAATAACTTCGTGAAATTTTTCACTCCTACTTCCTGTAAAGCTTTTTAATGAAGTGACTTGAACCCTCAAAGAACTTTAAACTTCAGTTCATGTTCTTCCTTACTTGTATCGCCATTTTTGCTCCCTAAAAGACTTGTGAACTGTCAATGACAACAATACGCAGTTTTTCAATTGGCAACATCATAATTAACCTTTATATGTGGGATTTTAAAAATGGTATGGAATTTACATGATTAATGGTTTCATGGGCCATATTTTTTTTCATAGGCGTGAACTGGAAGGCATAAATGTTGTAATTGCATGTCACCAAAATACCAATTAAGATACAAGGATTGCTACATTTCAGAATCTAAACAAGGTTCAGTGAATGAGAGAACAGAGCAGTCCTGACATCCTGAGCATTGATTTCTCCCAGACTGCAATCTTCCTGCCTTGGCCTGGGGCATAATGTATTAATTGTTGGCTGACCATAGGGCTCCACAGATTACTCCTGCTACCTTCCAGGACTGACTGTCTCAATCCCCAAACTCTCTGACTCTCCCTCCCAGGCCTCCTCTTCCATCCTTTCCTGCTTTTTCCAACATTACTCTGGACTCACTTTAAATTCTCCTCTTTCCTGCCTGATGTCTCTTCAATGACCACTCCAAGGTCCCCGACATCATCCCAAATCAGTGATTACCTTCTTGCTCAAAACCAGACTCACTTCTGGACTCACCAAGACATGCCCCTGTGGACAATCATCGATCCCATCTCCTCTATCCTGGTCTCTGCATTGCTCCGCTCATCACCCT
Source organism: Malurus melanocephalus (assembly GCF_030028575.1). Taxonomy (NCBI): domain Eukaryota; kingdom Metazoa; phylum Chordata; class Aves; order Passeriformes; family Maluridae; genus Malurus; species Malurus melanocephalus. The sequence continues at coordinate 164 of NW_026623895.1, read as the reverse complement.
GCTTCACTCCTCTTCCTATCACTTTGTTCAGACACTGCTGCCCAAAGAGGGCCTCTGTTTGCCTTTTGCACCACAATCAGACCCACTGATGWCAGACCAAATTTGAGATGCTATGTGTTGGCAGAAATAAGCATAAAACAGAGTAGTATTTTAACAAATTTATT